>NW_015160256.1:57654-76114 GCF_001447785.1 Gekko japonicus
CTCGTTAGTTTCCCCCTCCCCCCCCCCCCCCCCCCCGACACCTGTCAAGTCCTGGATGCAATCACTCTCACAAACACTCTTGTATCAGCAAGATTTGTTTATTAAGAGATACAGAGGTTCCAAGCATAGACAGATTCTGTGTCGGAACTGGGGCCCGGACACCAGTTCTGCTAATATACTGAAAGCAAGAAATCCCACAGATGTTGAGCGACCAATCACTGCTTCCATTCAGCCCACCACATGTCTGTCCCTGCCCTTCCGACTGCCCCACCACCTGCAAACTAACGGTTAAATTATCTAGAAGCTCCCCAGACTTCAAAGTCACACAGAATGATGAGATCATATACTTCCCATGGTGTTCTCAACACACTCAGGAGGGCCCTGCGTGAGAACTGTTACGAGCTGACACTAACCAAGCAAAGCAGGCAGCCGTACATATCCACTCCCCCCCCCCCCATTCCCAGCAGAGATGATAAGCAGTGATGGAGAAGAGCAAGGTTGTGTGCAACATAGGAACTGTATAAGAATGCATGTGAATACATAACACAACCAATGGAATAATGAAACAGAACATGACTGTAGGAAACAGGAAATATTTGGTAAGCAAGGCCTGAGCTTGACACAACCCTAGCCAGAGTTGAAGGATATTTTTAACTGGAGTCATAACTGACATTTTTTAATCTTTGGGAATTGTACCACTTATTTTTTGAAGTTCTCCCTTGTCTCATCGTATTGAATCCTGTGCAATGTGAGGGTCCCATGGATAAGTTATGAGACAGGCACAGTGCTAGTTATTTTCTGAGGCAGACGTTGTGGTTGCTGGAGCTAATCTCAAAAGAAAGCCATTTGGAGACCTAGAGGCTTAACAGGAGACATGCACACAACAGCTCTGTTTCTTATTGGGAACCCACAACACATTTAATCTGACCATACACATTTTCTTTAACCAGCAGAGCTACCCTGCTCTTGTCCAGTTACAGTGTTTAACTTGTTTCCTGATATGAAGACAACAGTCTCTTTGCAGGGTCTGGAGTGGGTATTTACTTCAGCAGGTGTCAAAGATATCTTGGGAGGCAGATCTGGCTTTCACCCACCACTAACAAGGAATAGCTAAGAAAGCTGATGGACACAAAAAAGTACTGGATAGCTTGTCAAAAGTGTATCATCCATATCTGCTCAATGGTGATACAAGGTTAGATCAGGCCCAAAAGAGACTTCATTAGAATGTCAAACAGCTAAATCAAAATCCAGTAGCACCTTAGAGACTGTATCTGAGGAAGCGTGCTTGCACATGGAGACACCCTGGGAGGTAGGTGGGGCTGAGAGAGCTCTGACAGAAACTGCTCTTTTTTAAGGACAGCTCTTATCAGAACTATGGCTTGCCCAAGGTCATCCAGCAGCTGCAAGTGGAGAAGTGGGGAATCAAACCTGGTTCTCCCACATTAGAGTCCCAGATTAGTTCTGTCAGAGCTGTCCTTGAAAGAGCAGTTCTCTCAAAGCTCTCTCAGCCCCACCCACCTCACAGGGTGTCTGTTGTGGGGAGGGGAAGGGAAAGGAGTTTGTAAGCCACTCTGGGACTCCAAGTGAAGGGCAGGGTATAAATCCAATCTCTTCTTCTTCTCATCTTCTCATGGTGTGCACACCTTAGAATTCCCCTTCCTTTCTACCAGGACAGTTGATGCCAGCATTATTTAATGTTGTCATTTTCCTAGCTCATTATAGTAAGCCATTGCTCACCATAAATATATGATCTTGCTCTGGAAAGCTCTTACAAAAGACTCTGGGAAGCTTCTACCCCCACAAATCTTGTCGGTCTCTTAGGTGCCCCTGGACTCGAATCGAGCTGCTCTACATTGAAATGTGTCAAACGTCAACAAAGCTCTTCTACTTTCTGTTTTTGGATAAGCAGGCCAGTGTCGATGCAAAGCAATACATGGACATTAAAAAATCACAGTACTCAGAAACCAGTGGGAGAACAGTTTAATCTTCCAAGATTAACCTAAGAGTGGCAGCTCTCCTACAGAGAAGTTTCAAAAGGAGATTACAACATGAGATTGCTGAACTAGAATTCATTAACAAGGTCAGGGCAATGTAACTCCTCCGCTGGGAGAAATAGGGGCGTAGGAGTCTTATTAGAAGGGAGGTGCTGTTTTTCTGCATTCCCTGCATCTATGCATATCTCCCAGTTGATGCTGTTTTGCACTTCCCTCTCCAGTTGGCCCTTTTGACAATATCCTCCCTACCTTCTGAACTGGATATAATGTCTAATGGATCTTGATACGTATTTGTCTGTGACAAAGTGAGATTTGTCAGTCTCTAAGGTACTGGACTCATATTATGTTCTCCATTAAAATGTGTTTTTTCACAGATTTTCAATGCTTCCCCCCCCCCCCAACTAAGGGTTGGGTAAAATTCCTTTGTGTGCCATAACTGGCTGATAAGCCAGACATTACTACCACCATCTAGTCCAAAGTTCAACAGCTTGGGAAAAGATGTCAGTACTTGGGCAGAACATATTAACAAGGACAAGCTGAGGACAAAAAATGATTTCCATGTGTTGTTCGTGAGCTCTAAAAAAAACCCCTGTACATAACTGGAATGTTTATTTGCCGAGCGCATATAGAACTGGCTTTGTATCTGCATATACTGTGCAACAAAGAACTCTGACAAATCTGGATGGTATTCTAACAGGGTTTTTTTGGGGGGAGGGGGAAGCTGAAGGTCTTCATCAAACACTTTAAAAATATCTGTGTGCCCAACTGTAACTCAGAGAGGATTTGACCTCAGAAATGTATTCGTTATCCAGGAACCATATGGCTTAATTCAGATCCATTTGTAAAAGGAGAAGACTCATTAACTAGATGCGATGCCCATAATATAATATAAATTACAGCAATGTCTCTAAGTGGACCTTATAAAGAGTGCAGTGAAATGGAACACTGAGTAAACAAGTTAGAGGAGAGCGAACACAACGCCTTGAAAGTCTCCAAATATGTCAGGGGGTTAAATATCCAGAAGAGGACTCAGGGGGAAATGAAACAGAAGAGAAAGCAGAGAAGTAGATCATAGAGATGCCTTCTTTGAGTCCCCTTGAACTCAACTGGATTTAAATGGACCGAATGTGGGGGCTAAACTATAACCCCAGTGCCTAGCCCCAAATTAAGAGGAATGCAAAATGATAAAGACAGAAGGAATGTGGTTGTTAAAGCAGGCTGGGAGAGCACCCCTGTCATCTATCCAGTTTATCGTCTTCACACAACAAATGCTGCCACCAGTCATTTAATGAGTGTAAGGAAATGTCCATTTCTGTAAAATGGTTAGGCTTAATTCCATTTCCTGATGCATGCTTACAGCTCCTGGTAGAATATCTTCGTTTAGAGCCGTGCTTTTTAGATGCCCTTGCTTCAGAAAGCCAATTTCTTATAAGGGTGCACAAAACCTGTGAAGATTCTACTGTTGTTTTGAGGAGAGAAATTTCTTATTCTGAAATTCATTTTTTGTGTGACAGTCATTGATTTCTTGTACTCTCTTTTCCTCTCTGTTAAAAGATGGATTTATCTTTTGTTTCGCTGTGAAGAGGAATCAGTGCGCCCTGTGGCAACTTCAGCCCTTGCAGTGTTTTTTGTGTCATACTCCACTGGGTGCTGCTCTCGTAGGATGACCGGAAGGTTTGGGAAGACATTGCCCTCCTCTGAGCAGCTGCAGAGTGCAGTTCTCAAATTTTGCAGAACCTCCCTGCCTTCTCCTCCTCTTCTTGATTTCCCTTTGATCAAAACAGAATTGATTAGAAACTGACTCTTAATTCCTAAAAGAAGGGGAAAAAATAAATGGATTGTTGAATTTCTGGGAGAAATTGAATCATAGGTTTTGTGGGGCCACTAACAAACCTAGTCCCAAAATTCATATTTTAAATCCCACTATTTCTGGTTGATCAAATCAATATCAGTGCCACAATATCATATATGAGGTATCTCCCAGGTACATGAAGCTGGTTTCTGATTGGGCAGATTTCTCCCGGATTCTCAGTATGAAAGCCATTTGAGTGACAGGATTGGATCCCAAGGTGGTAGTCTCCTGGCAGAAAAGCATTACACCAGTTTAGCAGCAGTTCTCTAGGCAGAGGACAGCAGGGTGAGGTGGGGTGATTACATTACATACTACAGACCCCCCCCCACTTTGCACCATGCTGTTCTTCATGGGCAGAATTCAGTGAAATTTAAAGATCTGCGGCGGGAGATGGGTGAGAAAGTTCCGGGGCTCTTCTGAATGTTCATTTTTGTCACTTGTGTATCCCTATGGCTTCATTTTTTCCCTTTTCCACACTTGTTTTGCACCCTCTAGTGTTCAATTTGATATGACATCACTGTATGTCTGGCATAAAAAAACAGTGGTTTAAATCTGCATGGAGATACTGGACATACAGCAAAGTAATATCAAACTGACCACTAGAGGGAGCAAAACTCATGCAGGAAAGAAAAGAAAGCAATAAGGATACACAAGCAACAAAAATTAGAATGTGGAAGACTTTCCATTCCATTGGCTTCACTTTATTTTTAGTGCTCCTGATCCTTTCCCTTGATTATCAGTGCAACCCTCTGCAGAGTTATACCCTTCTAAGCCCATTAATGTTAATGGATTTAGATGGGTATATCTCCTACATAAAATTAATAGATCCTCCTGGCTCATTTCTTTTAAAAAGGAAGTGTCTCAGGGGGGATCATTGTGAGCAGAAGAAGATCTAGCTGTATCCTCAGTAAAATCAGCACAAGTTTTTAATATAGCAAAACCACTTTTGACCTGCCTTAACCACTGAGGATGCCGGACTGGCTTCTTTGACAATGTCAAAATATATGAGCAGATCGTAACTGCAAATATATGGTGCAGGAGGAAGAACTGCACATAAAAATTGCAGCAATGGGCAAGCAGTTCTTTGGCTTGGGCTAATAAACCTGGTGAGAATATATGTCCCTTCCTCGCTACCGACTCGGGATATATTTCACCCCATCAAATGTGGCTACGGCCTCCAAAGTTGTGTCTTTAGAATTAAATTTGAGTGACATTTATATGCAGCAGCCAATAAATATATATATGCATGACTGAGTGAAAAAAAATAGTAACTCTCATGATAAATTCCAAAGGGGAAAAAATGTATTTTTGTGATCTGTCCTCAATGGAAAACAAAACAATTTCTCACTATGTGTACACCAGTTTGGTGTAGTGGTTAAGTAGCACGGACTCTAATCTGGGAGAACCGGGTTTGATTCCCCACTCCTCCACTTGCAGCTGCTGGATGACCTTGGGCAAGCCATAGTTCTGTCAGAGCTGTTCTTGAAAGAGCAGTTCTCTCACTCAGCCCCACCTACCTCACAGGGTGTCTGTTGTGGGGAGGGGAAGGGAAAGGAGTTTGTAAGCCACTTTGAGATTCCGAGTGGGGTATAAATCCAATCTCCTCCTTCTCCTCCTCTCCTCCTCCTTCTCCTCCCTCTCCTTCTTATAACAGCCTCACAACCTGAATGGTTTCACTTCAGAAAAGAATCCAAATACTTCTTAATCTTGGAAGGATAAGCACTCTGAATGAAATTTCCTCTGGCTTGTAGATCTGAATTTACTACTTCAGATCTGGATAGGTTTTTGTTTTTCCCCCTGGACTCTTCAGCTGCACTTTTCTCGGTGGTTCCTTTAGCCCGTGCTGCAGGTGTGTTTCCCATTTCCCCTATTTATAATCTTAAGGTAAAGGTACCCTTGCTCGAAAGCCAGTCAAATCCAACTCTAGAGTTGCGGTGCTCGTCTCCGTTTCAAAGCCGAAGAGCCAGCGCTGTCCGAAGACATTTCCGTGGTCATGTGGCCGGCATGATTAAACACCAAGGCGCACAGAACGCTGTTACCTTCCCACTGAAGTGGTACCTATTTATCTACTTGCAATTTCTTGCTTTCAAACTGCTAGGTTGGCAGGAGTTGGAACTAGAGACGGGAGCTCACTCTGTCATGCGGCAGGGTGTAGACTTTCCAATTTCCCGGGGGGGGGGGGCTGGGGCTGGGCCAGAGGCATTGCTTTGCTAGGAGCAAGGGTGGCTCCCGGGGGAGGCTGAGTACCTTCCTGAAAATTTCGGCGGGGGCTGACGCCCCACCGCCCCCACAAAGATTACGCCTATGCGTGAACTACCAACCTTCCACAGCCTGCAGTTCAGCGTCTTAACCACTTGAGCCACCACAGCTCCATTTCTTATTCTGATTTCTGCCCAACCTCGGCAGATCTTGGAAGCTAAGCAGGGTCGTCTCTGGTTACTACTTGGATGGGAGACCACCAAGGAAGCGTAGGGTTGCTACAAAAAGAGGCAGGTACTGGCAAACCACCTCTGTTTGTCTCTTGCCTTGGAAATTCTATGGGGTCACCATAAGTTGGCTGTGACTTGACAGCATTATCACCACCACCAAGGGAAGCACAGAAAGTGGGACGAGTGTCTCAACAAAAATGAAACTGAGAGGCATGTTATCCACTCAGACGGCTTCAGCCATGCCCACGCCACCCCATTTTGCAGCCTAAAAGGCCGAATCAAATTCATCATGTGGCTCATATTCTGCACTTCAGTCCAGTGGATCACCAGCAATTCTGTGAAAAAGATTCTGCAAGTCAGAAACTTAAAACCTGAGTCCACTCTCCAAGCCCCTTTTGAAAGAGAAATCTTGGCATGTGGGATTCTTGCAGCAGTTTCATAGCCCAAAATCACAGTCATAGCTGAACTCGGTGAAACGGGAGATGTTTATCTTCAGCAGCCTGCTCGTGGGAGGCAAAGGGGAGTCTTGCCAAACAGTCAAGATTCACCTACCAGAGTATTTGTTTGAGTGCATTTGAGAAACTTAAACAGAAGGGATTAAATTAACACTGTTATCAAACCAAGAGCCTGAGAAAATACAGACTGAACTAATTACTGCATCATGTCTGATGCCAGACCATCAGTCCTGGGATTTTTTTTGAAGGGGCTGTAGGATTGCCAACCTCCAGGTGGCACCTGGAGATCTCCCACTATTACAACTGATCTCCGGATGATGAAGATTTGTCCCCCTGGAGAAAATTATGGCTTTCGAGGGTGGCCTCCAGGGCATTATACCCTGCTGAGGCCCCTCCCCTCTTCAAGCCCTGCCCTCTCCAGGCTCCACCCCCTAAATCTCCAGGTATTCCCCAACCCAGAGCTGGCGGCCCTAGGAAGAAGTCCTGGACCTGGTAATCTTTCAGCCTTCTTTCTATGCAGACTGTCCATAGTTTGCATTTGTGTGTGGGCGTGGGTGTGTGAGAGAGAGAAAGACAGGGAGAGAGAAAGAGAGAGCGGGGAGAGATGAATTTTTCCCTATAGTGCCACCAGGCAGTGTTGTGCAAATCAGCATTAGCTATAAAAGTATAATGATCTATTGGTTCAGACTTATTTCCGTTCAAATTTCAGTGCAGCCAATGTAGTGCTATAGTGGACTTGTTAAGAAAAGAACAAGAAAGGAGCATCATGTTGTCATGGCAGCCATAATGACCTCACCCCTAAGAGACAATGCAGAGCTGCTTTAGGGTACACGTGGAAGGGGGAAACCAGAGGGAGAAGATGGAGGGAAGTGCACAGAAACCCCCCCCCCTCGTGTGGAAGCTCTGCCACCAGCATGCCTGCCTCTCCGTTCACAGGAGTGATAAAAGCAAAGTGAAGAGCGCCGGGTCTCTTTTCTCCAGGTATCTGAATTCAGATATGACATCAAACTGGACTTCGGTTAAACTTCAGTTAAACCAGGATGCCTTCAATAGCCATCCTTGCCTGAGGGAAGGAGCATTCCAGCCTGCCAGTGGGCCACGTTTGTGGTTGGCCCCGGCAGAGAGCAGACGTGACCTCTGTGGCCAGTGCCAGCAGATGATTTCCAGGTTGGGATCCCAAGCCCCCCCGGGGGCGGGAAAACCCCCGCCCCAGAGGCCCGTTCCCCGCCACCGGCGGATCGGACCCTGGGGGGAACTCCACCCCGACGTGCGCGTCACCCGGAAGTGATGTGGGCACGCTGGGGGCAGGGCCACATCCATACAAGGGATAGAGTTTTCCCTTGTATGGCCGTGGCCCCACCCCCAGCGTGCCTGGCGTCCTCCCATCACTTCCGGGTGACGTGCGTGCGGTGCGCACGCACAAGACGCCGACCAGGAGCCCCCCGCTCCCGGCGAAGATACACTTGGCAACCCTGTTTCCAGGAGTTACTTGTGTGCGTGGCATCTGAGATCTTGGGCTAGCTTGGGCAAGCCAGGGCCATGTGTGTGTGTGTGATTCTTGGGTATCAAGGCTTCCCCTCGCTACTAGCTGTCACCTATCAAACTTGAATTGATATTTTGGTCAAGTTAGTATCAAATACCTTTTTTTGGAAAAAAGGGATGGGAACTCCACTATGGTATAAAAAAAATATGCAGTCTGTATGTGTGTGTTCCATGACAGAGAAATCCAAGGTTGCAGCATTATCGGGCTCATTCGTTCTACCTGTTCCATTTCTTTCTGAGATCGTCACCTTGCTGTGGCAAACCAACGATGCTCCTCTGCTGTAAACATCTGCTTAGGCTAGTTAAGCTCATCAAAAAGCATTGGATGCAATTAATGTATGCAGTTTTAATGAAACATACAAAACAGTAATTGCACCCATAATTACGCTATAATTAAATTGCAATCATATAATTAAAATGGGCTGCATAAAAGCTTTGCCTTTGAAACAATTCAGTGTTCCCTCTATTTTGGACTTGCAGGCTCTTTTTTCTTTTCTTTCTTTTCTCTTTGCCTTTGTCTCTTTTTATTGCATCCCATTTCCTTCACTGAAACATGCATAGAGCATATTGTCCCATGTGACACAGGGCTAGGTTTTTATGCTCTTTGTCTGTCATCTTCGCACGGAGTTGGCAAGTGTATGTTCTTGGCCATGTAACAGGATGTCCGATCAATTGCAACCATGCCATCATCCTGTCATCAGTGTCACCCTGCATTTGTATAATACACCTGAATTTGGTCAGCATTTGACTGAGACATTTCCAAGAGAAGGCCACGTGGAAGACATCTGAGATATTACAGAGAAGCAGGCTGTACAAGAAACATGAATGGCAGTCTTCCTCTCAGCCTGGTTCTGGGTCTTGTAAGCAACAGAACAAGGAGGGACCCTGGCTCAGTGTTGGAGAGCATATGCTTGGCATGCAGAAGGGCCCAGACCCTGTCCCTGGCTTCTCCTGTCAAAAGGATCAGGTAGTAGGTGATGGGGAAGAATTCAGCCTGAGACCCTGGGGAGCCACTGCCAGTCTGAGTAGACAAGACTGATTTTGGTGGACCAAATCTGACATAGTATGAGGCAGTTTCACGTGTGTGTTCATATGATATAAATATATATATCTTAATGGAGGGGGTGTACTTCCACCTCATTCTTTGGATAAGACCTGGAACCAGTTCAAGCCCCCTGACATTGGACTTTTTTTTTCTGACAGCCCCATAAACAGCAGTTTTGCATTTAATTCCCTGTGTTTGGGGAAACTGGTTCCTGACAGAGCCATATAGCTTTGGACCATCACCTCCTACCATTACTGAGATGGGAAGGTCACCTTTGTGGAAACCAGGGGATTTTGGAAGATTTATGAACCCTTTGAAATGTGGTGTTGGAGGAGACTTTCACAGATACTGTGGACCACCAAAAAAGAAAAATAAGCAAGTTGTAGATCAAATCATCCTGCCAACCTAGGAGTTCAAAAGCAAGAAATTGCAAGTAGATAAATAGGTACCACTTTGGTGGGAAGGTAACAGCGTTCCTTGCGCCTTGGTGTTTAGTCATGCTGGCCACATGACCACGGAAACATCTTCGGACAGTGCTGGCTCTTCGGCTTTGAAACGGAGATGAGCACCGCAACCCTAGAGTCGGATTCGACTGGCTTTCGAGCAAGGGAACCTTTACATTTACCTTTAGATCAAATCAAGCCTGAACTCTCCCTGGAAGCTCAAATGACTAAAACGAGGCTAAGAACATAAGAGCATAAGAGAAGCCAATGTTAGATCAGGCCAATGGCCCATCCAGTCCAACACTCTGTCACACAGTGGCCAAAAATACCAGGGGCCATCAGGAGGTCCACCAGTGGGACCAGGACACTCGAAGCCCTCTCACTGTTGCCCCCCCCCAAGCACCAAAAAAATACAGGGCATCCCTTACCCCAGACTGAGAGTTCCTATCTATACCTTGTAGCTAATAGCCACTGATGGACCTCTGCTCCATATCTATACATCTAATAGCCAAGGTGCCCCCTCCGTGCGGATATCTAAATCTGCACATCGGGGGCACCTGGGGGGCAGGGAGATTTTCCTGCACATTTGGGGCAATCCCAAAGAAAAATCTAAAAAGTTGAAAAAGTATACGGGGGATACTTAAATCCCCCCAAAAGTACAAGAGCATTCCCTGTGCATGCACAGGGAACGCACTTACCAATAGGAACTGTGGCAGAGCCATGCAGGGCTTGGTGCTGTTGCTGCTGTCGTCGTTGTCGATGGCGGGGGGGGAGAAGCCTTGGAGGGTCGGCGCCGGGAGCCGCAGACGTTGTTGCTGTTGGCGGGGGGGGGAGCCTGGCGGCCCAGCGGCTAAGAGCCGCAAAGGGCTCGCAGCAATTGCGGCTCACAGTGGCGGGAAGGGGAGAAACCTTGGAGGGCCGGTGGCTAGACTCAGCTGCAGCCGTTTTTGCTGTCGTCGGGTGTGCGTGTGGGGGAAGCCTGGCGAGTCCAGTGGACAGCCTGCTGGGCTCACCAGCAGCCGCTGCCGCATCCTCCTTTGTGCTGAGTATCGCGATACTCTTTCTTGAGAATTCCCATTACCAACGCCCTTCCATGAGTGTTTTAAGTGTGGCCAGCATGATGCCAGAAGGACGTAGCTCCATATTGCACACCCTGTCATCTGAGATATAGGTGTAGTCGTTAGGGGTTATGCAATACTCGGATGCAGGCGTAGTCAGTATTTAAGCTCAGTAATGGTGGAAGCTGAGGTGGTGATTTCTATAGGACTTTTCCAGTTACACTAGGAATGTTGTGGTGGTGGATATAGCATTACCATAAAGATGGACAGCAGTTTGGTGAAGCTAATGATTCTATGTCTACTCCTCTCCCAACTTCTCCCTGATGCTGGCCAAGTTGGTGCCCAATTCCCAACACCGCCTAGTCAAACACTGAGAGATTTGGAGGAGTGGAAGGTGGAGTTTGGGGAACATGTGGTCATTTCCAGGTGATGGTCTAGGAAAATTCCCTAATCACTGTGGTACAGACCATAGAGCTTAGTGAAAATTTCTAGAGTGTCATGATGGAGGCCATTTCCCCCCTCCTGCTCCTGTTTCTCAAGGGCAGAATACTGGGGCTGGGGAGTTCCCCACCAGTCCTGCACAACTGGTAATTTTAGTTGTGGGCACACTGATATGGTGCAGTCAGGGGTCATTTCCTGCAGGAGCGCACAGGAGCAGAGCTCTGGCAATAAAGAGCCCAGGGGGCAGGCACATGCAACAAGCCCCGCCCCCTGCTCCCAGCAGCCCTGAGTCAGAGCAAGAAGCAGCCAGGTAAGTTGCAGAGCCCCCCCCGCCCCCCTGGCCCAAAACAGTCCAGTGGCACCTTTAAGACCAAGTTTTATTCAGGTACAGGCTCCCCCTCCTCTGTGAGGACAGATCTGCACATCCCCCCCCCAATAGCTAGCAATCCAAAACAGTCCACTGGAGCCTGAGTAACCTAAGTGGCGGATGTTTCCTTCTGGCACACTTCTAGTGATGTCAGTGGGTGTGGCATATGCAAATAAGTTATGCTAATTAGTTATGCTAATGAGCTCCTGCACCTCTTTTTCTACAAAATGACCCCTGGGTGCAGTGCAGGCATGAATCCAGCATGATGTTGGGAAGAGGCTGTGGCTCAGTGGCAGAGCATCTGTTCGGCATGCAGAAGGTCCCAGGTTCAATCCCTGGCATCTCCAGTTGAAAGAAGCAGGCAGGAGGTGATGTGAAAAACCTCGCCCTACCTGAGGTCCTGGAGAGCCACTGCTGGTGTGAGTAAACAGTACTGACCTTGATGGACCAAGGCAGCTTCATGACCTTGACACCGTTGTGCCTCCAGGTCTTTGAGTTCTGTAGTGTAGGGCTTAGTTGGTATCCTAAGAGGTTAAGGATTGTTCCCACAACGGTTTGATGTTATCTAGTCATATTAGTTACTGGATTATATTTTCATTGCAAAGACAGTCTACTCAAATAATTTATCCTGAAATGCAAGGACAATTAATAAACTGAACAAAAGCACTGCTTGTAGCCATTCCTTTGCAGATTTTGTAGTGTCTGGAGACGTGGCGGCCACTGAATTCCTTTCTTTTGTCTCCCATTGATGACAATAGACTATGCCATTAAAAAACTGTCACTCACAAAGCAAATATAAATGTGAGTGACTCTTTTTTTTTTTTACCATATCTGTCCCATGCTAATGTAAATCAAATAAAATCCCATGAACGGTGGCAAAGCTCGAATCCCTTTTCTGGAATAGACCGGAGGAAGGCAGGTTGGTTTTACCGATTCAGAAGTCACATCCATCATAAGTGGAGACCGGCTTTCTGTCATATGATTTATAGGCCAGCTTTGTGGCTGCTGCTTATTCAGAACTAGCCATACAACCAGAGTTCATAAGCCCCAGGACTGGGATCGGAACTTTGGCTGCTGGTAAAGGCACCTCCGGCCTGAGGCAAGAATTATGACTCAACAGTTGTCGGGTCCCAAGAGCTGAGCCAGGAGCAGAGCCCCTCTCTCTCTCCCCAATCCCTCCCTCCCTTCTGTTCCCACTCCTCCAATTACATGGCTGCTGCAGCAACTCCTGCTCTAAGGAGATGTGTGGGGGGGGGGATATTCTCCCTGTCTCCCTCTTCCTGTTTTGTGTTTGAATTTTTTTGGAAGACTCTGAGGTTCCAGGAGGAATGAGGAACCTGTATTGTGTGGGTCACCTGACACCGGGGTTGGGGTTCTGGGGGGTATATTGGAGGGCTAAAGGGTGAAATTGGCGAGCCTCAGGAACACCAAAGTTTGGAGCAATGCTCTGAAAAACAAGATTCCCCCCCCCCCATGGCTCCTGCAGAGGATTTTTGCTTTCGCTAAGCTGCGTCATACCATGGAGACTACAGGCCCTGGGGGGGATGTCAGCCTGACTCATCCAGCTGGTAAGGTTCAGCTAAATTATGAACCAGGTCCCATTTCCCCAAGACGTTCTTCTCTATCTCGGAGACATGATCCAGAGATGCAGACACGGAGGAAGAAGAGGCACAAAAGCTGTCTTGCAACTAGGGTTGCCAGCTTTGACTTGGGAAACTCCTGGAGACTTGAGGACGGTGCTCGGAGAGGGCGGAGTCTAAGGAGGGGTGGGATCTTGGCAGGGATGTGATACCATAAAACCTGTCTTCCACAGCTGCCATTCCTTGCAGAGGAGCTGATCTCTGCAGTCTGGAGATCTGCGATAATTCCGGCAGGACTCCAGGCCTCGCCTTGAAAGTGGCAACCCTCCTTGCAACCCATAAGGTCCTCATGCAGGGCAGGGGGGGTGATGCTTTTTTGGGAAAAGAAAGTTCCCCAAACCAGAGAGTGTGCCTCATGACTTAATTTCTAGAAAGCTAATGAAATATATTAGTTGGGTCTAATTGGCAGGCCCATTTGTTGTTGTTCAGTCGCACAGTCGAGTCCGACTCTTCCTCAGTAGTATATTGGACACCTTCCGACTTGAGGGGCTCATCTTCCGGTGTCATATCTTTTAGCCTTTTGATACTGTCCATGGGGTTTTCTTGGCAAAGATACTGGAGTGGGTTGCCATTACCTTCTCCAGGGGATCACTCTTCGTCTGAGTTCTCTGCTGTGGCCTGTCCGTCTTGGGTGGCCCTCCACGGCATAGCCCACAGCCTCATCGAACCATCCCAAGAACCTAATGCTGACACCCATGACAAGATGTGGAAAGTATAAAATTAGTTTTTTCCATTACTTGTACACCATCTATTGTTCAGCTTCTTACCGTTTTCGTTCCCCCCCTTCCCTCCCTCCTCCCCTCCCTATCTTCATATTGTCCTTAGTCCTTTATCCCCAGCCACGGGCACAAAGTCTGAATCTTCCACTGAATGTCTTTTCTTCCTTCCTTGGATATCCAGTCTATGTAGGAATTCCATCTTTTCCGAACTTCTGCGGTTTTTCCTTCCCATGTTAACTCCTTACGTAGAGTTGCCGCGATGTCTGACTGTATAAATTCAAACGGATAGCTGTGCCAGTTTTCAATTGTCCACTTATTTTTATCCTTCCAACCCAAAGCTATAACTGCTTTACCCGCCGATATCATAGCCTTGACTAAGGTCTGGTTATGCTTGTCCAGAATCGGGAAGCTTCCCATTGTGCTTATCAGCATTAAGTTGAAGTCTATGTTTAAATTAATTTTAGATACATTCTTTATAGCTTTAATAATTTCTGTACAGAATGCCCTTACTTCTCTGCACTCCCACCACATATGTGCAAACCAGCCTTTAGCTTGTCTACAGTGCCAGCAAAGGGAGCTTAATCCCGGAATCATGTTAGACGGTTGGTCGGGTGTCTTGTACCATTTTGTGAGGAAGTTATATTCCAGTTCTTTAAATTTAAATACCTTGATTTTGTCTGTTCCTTTCATAATTTTTTCTGCCCACCTCTCTGATATCTGTCCATCTCTGCTCTACACTTTTTGTAAATATTCTATCGTTTTATCTTTATTTAATATCATATTTTTTATAAATTTTCCCTACTAGACCTCTTTTCTTCTCAATCATTTCTTTATATATTTCTTCCATTGGCTCATCTGTCCACATTTCTTCTTTTTCATTAACCTCCAACCTTATAGAGACCTGCTATTTTTAACCAATGTTGCTTGCCTATCTCTTCTATTACTTCTTGTAATGGCTTAAGAGTTTTCCCTCTAAACATATCCTCCACTCCATGGTATCCCTTGGTCCTTAAAATTTCCCACCATTTAATTTCTTGCTCCTTTTCCATTATAGATTTTAGTGGCGCCCATCTAGAGGGTCTTCCTAGCCATCTAGGTTGCCATTTCCTCCAAACTTCTAGTGTTGATCTTCTAGGGCCTATTGTTAATTTTAGGTCTTTAGCTGTAACTTTGTAAAAAAATAACTAGTCTTCCTATATTATCATTAATCTCGTCCTCAAATCTAACCCATTTCAGTTCTTTTTCCTCTCCTAACCCTAGTAATAATTTAAGATGGAATGCTTCATAATAATTATTTTAGTCTGGAACTCCCTATCCAAGTTCTGACTTGTGCCTGTACACTATCCTTTTATGAAACATACATTTTTTATTGCCAAATATCCATTCTTTTAGTGATCTGTTCCATTGTTTAATTTTATTTTCCTTTGCTCCCATTGGTAATGTTTGGAACAGGTACATTATTTTAGGTACCCAAAACATTTTAACGCTTCTGATTTTAGAGGATATTCCTAATGTTTTATTTTTCCATCTTCTCATATCCTTCTCTATTTTCCTCCAAATTTTATCATAATTGTCCTTTATCATCTTATCCATATTTTTTTGTATTACTGTACTTAAATATTTAAATTTCTTTACTCCCTATATTTGTATTTCTATTTATTTCCTTCTTTTCCTCTCTACTTACATTTAAATATATAATTTCTGATTTTGTCATATTGATGCTTAACCCTGAGCATTTTTTGAAATCATCTAAAAAAATCTTTACTTCTTTTACTCCTTCTTTTGGGTTTGTCATAATAATTCTGATTTCATCTGCGAATAAATTTATTTTCATTTCCGCCTTACCTATCTTATAACTTTCTATTCTTCCCGAATTTCTGATCCATTCCGCCAACTGTTCTATCGCCATTATAAAAAGCAACGGTGATAATGGGCACCCTTGCCATACCCCTCTTTGTATAGGGAATGCTTGTGAGTGCTCGTTATTTACTCTTTTTATTGCCTTCCCTTCTTTGTAGATTTCCTGTATTGCTTCTAGGAATTCCTTTTCGATTCCCACTTTACTCATTATTTGCCATAAGTATTCATGAGATAGGGTATCAAAGGCTTTGTAGACATCCAGTTTTAATAGACCCATTTTCTTCTGTTGTCCATGATATAAAATATTTAGAATATTTCTTGTAGGATGGGCTATGCTTCTACCTTTTACGAACCCATATTAATCTCTTTTTATTGTATATTTATTTTATTTTTTAAGTACACATTAGGTACACTTTTATTACTTTTCATATTATACACAAACCAACGTACATACAACATATAACAAACATCCACTTACATACATCCACTTACATCCAAGAATACCAGAGCTAATTGCTTACCATGGTGTATTTCATAATATTCAAGGATATTCATTAGGCATCTGAGGTTATTTCTCATCTGTCTTTTAGGTAAGAATCCCGCTTGGTCGTGATGGATCACTTTCATTAAGACATTTTTAAGTCTTTGAGCTAATATTTGATGCATATATTTTATAATCTACATTCAACAAAGATATTGGCCTATAATTTTTAATCTCTTTTTCATCCTGGTTTTGTTTAAGTATCAAAGAAATAATTGCCTCTTTCCAGGTATCTGGAATCTTCCCTTCTTTTCTCGCTATATTACATATTTCTTCCAGGGTTATTATTATTTGCTCTTTAAAAATATGATAAAACTCTATAGGTAATCCGTCCAGGCCCGGAGCTTTCCCTTTATTCTGTTTCTTTATTGGTTCAATAATTACCGTGTTAGATATTGGTTTATTTAATATTTCTCTTTGATCCTCAGTGAGTTTTTCCAATGGATGTATCCTCAAATAATCTTTTATATGTTCCGCTCGGTTTTTCGTATAAGTGTCCGTAAACGTTTTCTATTGCTTTCTGAATATCCACCATTCTGTTTATCTCTTTATCCTCTTTTCTTAATGTTTAATATATGTTCTCTCTTTCTGTTGTCTAAGTTTTATTGCCAGCCATCTGGTAGGTTTATTAGCATTTTCAAAAAAGTTCTGTTTTGCAAAAAATAATTTTTAGCTAGTTCTTCTTTTAATAAACAGGCCATTTGATGGTGTGATAGTTTAAGTCTTTTTTCCGCACTCTCCTTTGATGTCATTTCCATCATTATATTTTCCTGGTTTTGTATTTGTCTTTGCAAATTTTCATATTTTTGTTTCCTTCGTTTATTTATTCTTGCTGTCTCTTGCAGGGCTCTTTTTGTAGCAGGAACTCCTTTGCATATTAGGCCACACCCCCTAATGTAGCCAATCCTCCAAGAGCTTACAGAGCTCTTCTTACAGGGGCTACTGTAAGCTCTTGGAGGATTGGCTACATTAGAGGTGTGTCGCTTAATATGCAAATGAGTACCTGCTACAAAAAGAGCCTTGGTGAGATGTATTGGGGTGGGGGGTACCCCGCACCCGACGACAGCTCCAATCCTTCTTAGGATTCACGAACTTTTACAGAAACTTTTTAGCCAATTTTGCCCAGGTCAGTTTACCCCTGACGGATCTATTAAAAACTAAGGGGAAGGGCCCGGAGGCTACAAAGCTGGGAGCAGTGTTGCCTTGGAATAAAGATTGTCAGGAGGCTTTCGAATGCCTCAAAGCCTTGTTCACTTCGGAACCTGTACTTGCTCACCCTGATGAAACTAAAAAGTTCATTGTACAAACAGATGCGTCGGATGTGGCCATGGGGGGGGCATCCTCCAGGAGGGAGGGGATGGGTTGCTTCACCCCTTGGCATACATATCAAGGAAGTTCAATGACACTGAACTGAACTGGTCTGTTTGGGAGAAGGAGGCAGGGTCAATAAAACTCGCACTGTCCACTTGGCAGCATTGGTTGGAGGGAGCGCGAGTCCAGTTCGAGGTGTGGACTGACCATAAGAACTTGATCTCCTTTTATTATAGATGGGCTAACCTTCTTTAATCTGTTGACCATTATTTTAGCAAAGATCTTATAGTCTTGGTTTAGGAGACTTATGGGCCTATATGATCCTACTTCTTTAGGGTCTTTTTGAGGTTTAAGGATGAGTATTATTTCCGTCTTCCTCCATGAGTCCGGAGCACTTTTGCCTTCCAAGACTTCGTTGAACAATACTTGAAGTTCCGGTACTAAAATGTCCTTCATCTCTTTGTAAAATTCACCCATGAAACCATCTAGACCTGGTGATTTACCCCTTTTTAGTTCTCTTATTACTTCCCTTATTTCTTGGGCGCTGATTTCCTCCTGTATTCTTCTTTTTATACAGATTTTTGTAAAAGTTCTCAAATGCCTCTGTAATTTCCTTAGGGTTTTGTGTTAATTTCTTATTATATTTGATGCATTTAACACTTTGCTTTGCTGTTTTAATCTTCAGATAATTTGCCAATCTTTTTGCAATATTAATACGATTCCTCTGAAATTCATTCTTTACCATAAGCTCCTTTTTCCATAA
>NW_015160256.1:76558-195434 GCF_001447785.1 Gekko japonicus
TGTTTCTGGATCTCTTTAATTTTACTTTGTACCCTAGGGTTATATTTTCCGATTAGTTTTCTTTGTAGCTTCTCTAGTTCCTGAAGTTTGGGTTGTCTTTTTTAATACCATTCCCTTTTTATATTCTTTTCTTTCTTTATGCAGTGTCCTCTTATTACCGCCTTGGTGGCATCCCATAATATGTTAGTGGATACCATCCCTCTATTTTCTTTAAAGTATAAACTTATTTGTTTCTCCATGTTTTTTCTATCTTCTTTGATCATTATTAAATTATTGTATTTCCACGGTCTTTTTGTATTAAATTGCTTTATTTCAATTTTGATACTTATGGGTGCGTGGTCAGATATCCAAATTGTATGGGGTTTTATATCTTTTATAACCATATTATTATTATTTTCTAATATTATATAGTCTATGTATGATGACATTTTTTGTGTCTGCTAGATATGTCTGTAGGCCTCGGTTGTATCCCTATAAACTCATGTGTTTCCTTCAATCCCAATTCCCCTAACTTAATATTTTTATTTTTTTGTAATATCAATATTTAAATCTCCTGTTTTAATGGTTTCACCTTCTGAGAATTGTTGAGTCTTCTTAAAAATCCTGGTTAGAAATTTCTTTTGCTTTTTATTTGGTGCATAGATATTTACTATTGTATACCATTTTCCTTCCAGTTTAAATTTAGCTATTAGGTATCTACCTTCTTTATCAATTAAGTTCTCAACATCCTCTACTTGAAACTTCTTGTGGATCAAGACTGCTACCCCTCTAACCTTGGAGTTACTCCTGGCTTCTACTATGACCTGCCATTTTGGGTCATTTAATAATGGTTTTCTGTCATTTTTCCTTTTATGTGTCTCCTGCAAGCACAATACATCTATCCTTTGTTCTCTAGCCATTTTGGATATCCTATACCTCTTAAGTTTTGAAGTTAACCCATTTATCTTCAGTGAAAGTAATCTTATTATTATATCCATTTTCCATATTGTTTTGAACCTTAGGCCACCCTGGCTGGGGATATTTTCTATTGTTCATTAACGAGTACTTCATCCCATCTCTCCACATTCTAGAGTGCACACACACCCTCCCTCTCCTTAACTTTTAATCTTAGTAACCTTGCCCATTCAAACATTTGTATACTTCCCTTTTATGTAGTTTCCTCTAGTGGGTCTGTCCTTGGTCTTTTCTCACATCTCTCTGAGCCTCCTTCTTCCGGGTCTTCTGTTACTTCTAATTCTTCCTCCATGTCCTGGTCTCTCAGGTCATCTGTATCTATTCCTAGTCGCTTGAGGAGGTCCATGACCTCCGTAGGATTACATGCTATGAGCCTCTTCCCTTTCTTAAACACTAGTATCGAGGAGGGATAAGCCCCATGAAAATGTCACATTATTAGCATAAAGTCTCTGTCCAAAAGGTCTCATTTGTTTTTTCTTCTTTATGGTCTCTTGGCAGTAATCTCCCCCCCAAAGCTCAAATCTGGTTTCTTTCTTAATGTTTTATAAACTTCTTGTTGTAATTTTTCCCTACTGAATTTGACAATAACGTCCCTGGGAGTTCCTCCTCCTCCTCTTCTCTGTAGTCTGTGGGCTCTCTCTATTTCTTCTGGCTTAACTGACTTAACTGTTACTCTATTTTCCTCTATCCACATCCTCAGGGTTTCTTCCAAAGACTTAAAACCTATGTCTTCTGTGATCTCTGCCCGAATTAAATTGGCTCTTCTATTTCAGTCTGATAGATCAGTGAGTTGGTTGGTTAATTGGTCGATCTTTTGTTTATTTTTCTGGGCCTGCTCTTGGGCAGAGGTTGCAGTATATTTTATTGTACTAATTTCTTCTGCCCTTTCTCCTTAACTGCTTTAATCTCCTCTCCCATTTTCTCCTGGGAAGCTAACACCCTCTTCTCAAAGGCAGCCAGCTGCTCTGATAACTCTCATATGTTTTTCGCCATTTCCCGGTCCTGGGCGTTCCCTCTTTAGGGAATAATAAACTATTGCTATCTTACTGCACTTTCAGCTTTCACACTAAATCTTCTGCTTCGTCTGTTTATCCTCTGCTGACTCTGTCCTTTCCCCCCCTGTAGATAGGGCTATTTACATTATTTTGAGCTATAAATATAATAATTCTTTGGAGAGGTCCGGGCTTGCTGCCGGCTTAATCAGTGCATGCGTGCATCTCCGGAAAGTATAGTCCTTATGCCAGAGTCCATCGCAACCTCACTGATGCCCACCAGTTGTGGAGTGGCATGGCCCTCTGTCTGGCAGGCAGAGACAGAAATGGTCAAGCAGGACCACACAGGCCTGATGTTAGCCCAGGACAGGGTTGCCAACCTCC
Organism: Gekko japonicus; assembly: GCF_001447785.1. NCBI lineage: Eukaryota > Metazoa > Chordata > Lepidosauria > Squamata > Gekkonidae > Gekko > Gekko japonicus. Next base: position 78,889 of record NW_015160256.1, read on the forward strand.
AGGGGATGGCTGGAGATCTCCCAGAATTATGCAGCTGATCTCCAGACTAAAGAGATCAATTTCCCCTGGAGAAAATGGCTGCTTTGGAGAGTGGAATCTGTTGCATTGTACCCACCCCTCCTATGATCCCAAAATTCCAGGAATATCAGCTGTCTGGTGGGGGACTTACACACAGGAAAACTAGGCCTGGGCCTGTGTTTCCAGCAATGTGGTGATGTCACTTCTGCCATTTACTGGAAGTAAAGTCATCACATCACCAGTGTCACATGGACACTCTGGTATTTGGGCAAGATTATTATAGTCAAATGACTTCTAGCACAGAGTTTTTGCCCCAAATACCAGAGCATACCTGTGTTGCTGTTAAAGTGAAGACATCACTTACGGCACACGCTGGAAGTGATATCAATGCATTGCTAGCCACTCAGGCCAAGGCCTAGTTTTCCTGCTGGTAAATCCCCTCACCCCCCCTCCAGTTGCCAGTGGTATCTGGCACCCTAATAGGAAGGGGTGATCGGCAAGCACCCTGAGGTGTCATGTGTGATGGAGGGCATGTCCTGAACAGACCATCACTGGCTTTATTGCAGGATGTGCCCCTGGTGCTGAGCAACATCTTTCCAAACCTGCTAGTGGGTTTACAGTGCACTGGAGAAGGGAGAATGGGCCTTCGCACCTCTCTGTGCATCATGTGCAGGCAAGGACAAGGCTGGTGGATGCCGCTGGCTAAGTTTGGAGCTAGTTTGCTAATAGAAGATAGTGCAGCCTAGTGCAGACCACCCTATTATTATTAGCATATTTAGCATATTAGCATATTTAATAGTGCTGATGGAGCTAATCTATTTTAATAAATGAGTAAAACCTGTGGTAGGGTCTCATGTCTTTGTTTGGGGTGCTTGGGCAATTGCACATTAGGTTGGGCACATTAAATAACTGCCTTGGAATCTGGTCTAAGATGTATAAAATTCTGGTACTTCTTGGTCTTGGTCAAAACAGATTTGTTATGTCTTTATCTGTATTACATCCCATGTAAAGCTTAAGACCTGGACAAGGATTGTAAGCTGGAACAATCCTATTGGCTAATGTATGAATGTACCCAATCAGAGTGCAGAGAAATGTTCAGGAGGGAACTGATCTGATTGGATGTTATCTTTGTAATGACATTGGTCTTTAACTGTTCTAGGGCGTGGCTACACCAGCCCAGGATAGTTTAAAAGGAGCCCTGCTCCACTGTTTGTCATCGTGTGTTCTTCACTGTTCCTGTTTGAAACCAATAAAGCTGATTCACTGTTACTTACGAGACGGCGTTGAGTCAATACTTGACAAGATTCCTTGGCAGTATTTTCCAGAAAAATATTTCTAGCTTACCCTCACATTGTAGAAGTGGTTAGTTTGTAGGTAAGAACTCTGCAAAATAGCTCACAAATCCTCTGAAGCACGGAGATTTAGATATAGATATATAGTTGTAGCAACTTGGAATAATAAATTCAACCCACACAACAAAAGGTACCTCAGAAGAAAACTCCCATCCCTTTAGTGAATAGCGACTTTCATCCCTTTGTACATAATATTTCAAAAACGACACTGGTGTAGTGGTTAAGTGCGCGGACTCTAATCTGGGAGAACCGGGTTTGATTCCCCCACTCCTCCACTTGCACCTGCTGATGTGACCTTGGGTCAGTCACAAGCTCTGGCACAGCTGTCCTTGGAAAAGGGCAGTTTCTGTCAGAGCTCTCTCAGCCCCACCCACCTCACAGGGTGTCTGTTGTGGGGAGAGGAAGGGAAAGGAGTTTGTAAGCCGCTCTGAGACTCCTTTGGGTAGTGAAGGGCGGGGTATAAATCCAATCTCTTCCTCTTCTCTAAATGTATTTCTTTTCTTATTGTTTCTAATGTGGTGGCACAAAATCCTTCCCTTCATTCTTTTCTTCGATTGTGGAGTACAATATCTGGTCAGCAGCAAGGGAGAGAATTTTTACTTTCATGATTTTTCTCCCCCAAAATGAGGGTTGCTACCGAGTTTTGCAACCTGCACGTTTTGAGACAGAGATCCCCAGTTCAAGTTTGCTTCTCTGAACCTTGTGAGTCTTTCCCCCACCTCCCCCCCCCCATAAAATCAGCAGTATACATTATATGCATATTATAAATCTAACATGTACATTTTAAATATAAATATTATGGCAGTTGAATTAAAGTACACAAACCAGACTACAGTCTTGGCATAGAGATCTCCTGGAATTACAACGGATCTCCAGGCTGCAGAGTTGGGGGTGGGGGGTTGGGTTGCCAGATGCAGGTGGGGAAACCCCAGATATGTTTGGGGGTGGAGCCTGGGGAGGAGAGGGACCTCAGTGGGATATGGTGCCATAGTGTTAGGGATTCCAAACCCCCCATGGGGGCAGGCATCCCCCCTTCCCAGGCCCCACCTCTCCACAGCTGATCAGCTGGCTGGCGGGGGGGGGGGGCCAGCCCCCCCCTCTCCCCAGCTGATCAGCTGGCTGGGGGGGGGGGGGGGCTTATAGCCAAACAAAGGTAGTCTCACCTGACATTTTAGCAACAACCCTGATGTGACTTCAACATGACTCAAAAGTGATGTCAGGGTGTTGCTCTGGTTTGGGGGCAAAAACTCTGTGGTGGAAGCTACAATCTCCCCGGCATGCCTGCATCACGTTTGGGTCATGTTGGAAGTCATGCTGGGCACATCGCTGAAACACCGGGTGAGACTCCCTGCTCCTGGTAAGCCTGTTCTCCTTCCCCTGCCAGCTGCCCAGAGGGACCTGGCGACCCTACATAGAGTCATCCTCCAGATCTTCAGTTTTCTCCAGTGCAACTCATCCCTGTAATCTGGAGATGAATCGAAATTCTGGGGGATCTCCAGGCCCCACCTGGAGGCTGGCATCCTTTCTGCAAAGATCAGTCCCGCTGGTGGAATTGGGCTGCTTTAGATGGTGGATTCTATGTCATTCTACCAGCTCCTGTCCCACCCCTCTCTAAATTCTGCCCTCCAGAACTTTAGTCCAACATCTTCAGGGATTTCTCAATCCAGAGTCTACTGCTGGATAAGCAGGTGACAGTTGAACGTCTTTTACCAGCTTTGACTGGTTACACAGCTGTGGCCTTTCCTGGGCAGAAAAGATCTGACTACTGTGATGCATGCCTTGGTTGCATCTAGATAGGTTACTGTAATGCACTCTATGTGGGGCTGCCCTTGAGAAGTGTTCAGAAGCTTACATTAATACAAAATGCTACAGTCAAGAGGTTGACTGGAGTGGGTTTTAGTCACCATAGTACTCCAGATGTGGCCCATCTACGCTGGAGGAGTCTGCACATGGAGCAGTCCGAACACTCATAGGTTCAAAGTTCTCTTCACATCACCTACTATCTGAAATTAACTACCTGAAATTCACATGAAATTAAGCAAACTCCAGAGCACGACAGAAGACAGGAGGGCCTGGAGTGATGTGGTCCATGGGGTCACGAAGAGTCGGACTCGACTGTGCAACTGAACAACAACACTACCTGGTTGCCCTGACCTGTATGGGCCAGGCTAGCCTGATCTCATCAGATCTTGGAAGCTATGCATGCTTGGCCCTGGTTAGTACTTGGCTGAGAGACCACCAAGGAAGTCCAGGGTCACTACACAGAGGCAGGCAATGGCAAACCACCTCTGAACGTCTCTTGCCTTGAAAACCCTGCAACTCGACAACTCTTTCCACCACCACCTATGTGATCCTTTCAACAGCAGATGCCAGGGACTGAACCTGGGACACTCTGCATGCCAAGTAGATGCTCTACCACTGAGCCACAGCCCCTCCCTTTTGCTTGGAGCTGAAGTGTTACTCTGATCAAAGCCATGAACCTGGAGACAACACATAAGCAAACATATTGTGTAGTTCAACCCTGAGAGATATGTGCCCGTACTTGCACTGACCTTTCCCTCCCCACGATCTGTCCTGCTTTTATATCACTTATTATCCCAAAGCCAGTCCTGTTCTTCTTGCCCTTTGCTTCAGGAAGAGAGGATCATGTAGCACTCCTCAAATGAGAGCTCTGTTTGCAAAACCAGAAAGCAAAATTGTTGTTCTCACCTTGGTTATGCACTCCGTTATCTCCTGCAAGACCTTTACCACTGGGGATTAGGAACATAATATGACAGTGATTCTTTTTGTGGTGTTTCTGTACTCTGAATGCTTTTTCCTTTGATGCAGCTCTTCCCTCAAGGCCTCCCCATGCCTCATGTTCTCTTCTTCATTGCTTACCTGTTTCCTGTTGCTTCTTGTTTGCAGCTGGAATGTTACCTCCTGTAGAAGAGCTCGGCCAGAGTTTGAGCCATCCTTCCTTCCATCACAAATTTATCATCTTCAAAATGGAGAAAATTGATGCTTTGGAGGGCAGAGGGACCTGTCTTCCCCAGGCTACACCCCCAAATCCTTTATTTTGTTTTATTTTTAATTTTCAAAACCTGTATTTAGGTAACAGGAACATTACAATTAATATAACACATGAGCAAAATGTTGCTACACATATAAAACACAATAGATATTATGTCAAACATTTCCAAACATATATATAAAATTATCGGTTACAATGAAGTTTCTAAGATGAGTTAATAATCTTAAAATGATGTATAGTGGTATGGGGGACAATAAGTTTGTGATCTGTAATTTTTTTTTAATATGAAGTGATGCACAAATCTCGAGGGATTTTACTCTTGATCAATTTAGAGAAAAGAAAAAAGGAGATAAATAAAATAAAAGAAGGGGAAAAGATAGAGATGCTAAAAGAAAAGTAGGTGGTGGCAGAACTGGTTTGGAGGATCAAGATCTTGTTCAAGAATTTAAGTAATGAATGGGAGCCATTTTTCAGTGAAGTTGGTTTGCCTAGGGCAGATGTCGGTTTGTAGTAGGCGATCAGTGATTTTCTCCATTTGTAAATGTTCCCAGATCTTCGAGTACCATTCTGTCAAGAAGGGTATTGTTTGTAGTTTCCAGTGTTTCGTTATTACCGTCTGAGCTGCAGTTAGTAGGCTGTGCATCAGTTCCCATCTGATCTTTGGTCTTCATGATGCAGTAGAATCATTTCAGGGGTTAATTTGATGGAGTGATGTGTTCGCAGATCTTTTTCCAGAATTTTTCTAGAGGGGGACATTTCCACCAGCAATGTGCAAATATTCCAACTTCTCCACATCCTTTCCAACAAAGCGCTGTGTTAGAGGGTGAAAAGTGAGCTGATTTTTGAGGAGTGATGTACCACCTAGATAAGATCTTATAAGATTGTAGGCGAACATGTGCTGAAGGAAAGAGAGGTGTGCCATATGAGTGTCTTGTTGCAATTGCGTGTCCAGGCTTTTTGATAAGACCAAGGTTTCGAGGAACCATGTTGGAGCAGTATTAGATATATTTTCTTAATGAGACCTCTTGATTCTGTCTGGCCATCATTTAGCAAGTCTTCAAATTCAGTGAGAGGGGAGCTTATTACAGCAGGGAGACGTAGCTGGGTAAACATATTTCTCAATTGGAGATAAAAGTACCATGGAATTGCTTTAAACTGGTACCCCCAAATCCTTTAAGGGGCATTTATGTATTCTGAATCAACTGCTACAGTATTTATATGTACAATGTACATCAATTAGATGTATCAGTAGGAAAGAGCAAAATCCCATGGCACCTTACAGACTAAGAAGAAGAAGAAGAAGAGATAGGATTTATACCCCGCCCTTCACTACCCAGAGGAGTCTCAGAGCGGCTTACAAACTCCTTTCCCTTCCCCTCCCCACAACAGACACCTTGTGAGGTAGGTGGGGCTGAGAGAGCTCTTGACAGAAACTGCTCTTTTTCAAGGACAGCTCTTATCAGAGCTACGGCTTGCCCAAGGTCATCCAGCCAGGGGCAAGTGGAGGAGTGGGGAATCAAACCTGGTTCTCCCAGATTAGAGTCCGCGCACTTAACCACTACACCAAACTGGCTCTAACAAAAAAAAAAAAAAAAAACCTAACAACATTTGTGGTTGGGGAGGAGCTTTCGTGAGACACTGCTCACTTTCAAATTCCTGACCTGCCTCTCTCCACATGTATATACAACGTATAATGCTAACTTTATGGGGGAAATAGGGGTGGAAGGTTCAGTTTGTACAAAGGAGAAAAAAAACTCAGCAGCATCCCTCATTTTTTTTTTTTGGGGGGGGAATCATGAAAGAAAAATTCCTCTCCCTGCAGGAGTTTCTCAGCCTGGATCTGGCAACTCTACTCCCCCCCCCATCCCCTGCTGGTGGTCGGGGGGAAAAAGTGGTTGTTCTTAAATCTTTTAAAAGTTGAGGCACGTCCACTAGCTTGTGGCTCCTTTCTGTTCCAGGATTCCATCTTTAGTTTCCATCTTCCAGAATTACACCTGATCTTCAGGGTACAGAGATCATTTCCCCTGGAGAAAATGACTTCTTCAGAGGGTGGAGTCTATGGCCTTAGAACCCATTAATGTGCCTCCCATCCTCCAACCCCAAGTGTACGGGAATCTCTCAACTTGGAGTTGGCTACCCTAATTCCATCCCTTGAACTCCCCCCCCCCAGTATTGATGGCAAACTGTGGACAGTAGAGGAGTGTACAGCATCCCTCCCTTCCCCTGATATTTTACTGTATGATTTAGTGATTGTTGTAATTTAGAGTCACGTCCTTAAAGGAACATAGAGGATGGGAGTTTCCAGAGGATCCCTGATGGCCAGGAGGAAGGAGCTGCCAGCAATTGGGCTGTCAAACAATGCTAGGCTTTGCTTGCTTTGGTTGCCATAGTTATTAGGGGGAGGGAATACCTAAGGGGAGGGGGTTGAGTGAGTGAGGGAGTGAATGAGTGAGTGACTGGGACCTTTTGCTTCTAGGAGACATAACTTTCTTCACAAGTCGACCTCCTTTCCCTCCTTTCTATTTCCCAGGGGAAGGTGTCCTTGAGAACTTCTCTGTACTAACTTGGACTGTAGATAACCAAGAGATATATCTTTCACTTGGTTGGGATGGCAACATTAGGTGTGGTGTGAATGTGACATATGCTTGGGGGAGGGAAGGGGCTTTTATTCGAATTATCTATAATAAGCTTGTACCCGCCAAAAGTCTTTAGTTCTAACACAGTGATTTTCTGGATCTTGCATATAGCTCAATAAACCTATCACTGCCAAGAGAGAGTTGTTGAGTGTAACTGGACCGGGGGTCTGACAAGGACATAGAGTGCATTCAGGGAGGCCAGGAGAGTTCTGTGCTTTTTTGTGTGTCCCTCATATGACTGAACCCTAACTTGTTACAGGGGGTGTACGACACAACCCTAAGACAGCAGGGGTCCAAGAGGAAGTTAGTGCTACCTGTGAACTCCACAATCAATGGTGTGTGAATGGCACAATAAACAATATCCTCAAAAAATATACTGTCATGGGGTAGTCGAAAGAGTCCTGTTGAGGTTCAGAGCCAGAGGAGCAGGAGGCACCCATTCATCTCACCTCAGAGCTCAGAAGTTCCACAGCAGATTCCCAATTGTGTATCCAAGCTTGATTTCTTGTAGAGCCACAATTTGCAAAGAACATTGTCTGCTGATCTAATTTAACGGAAAATGATTTCTGGTGTGTGTGTAAATTCTTCCTTTCAGTATGAAATTTTGCTTACAGATCGATACTAACATCACCAGGAGAGCAGCCATGGCTTAAGGGGCAGGGCCATGGCTCAGTGGTAGGACATCTGCTTGGCATGTAAAAGGTCCCAGGTTCAAGTCATCTCTAGCTGAAACGGCCAAGTAGCTGGTGATGTGAAAGACCTCTGGCTTAGATCCTGGAAAGCCACTGCCCACCTGAGAAGACAATACTGACAGAGATGGATCAACAGTTTGATTCAGTTTCAGGTAGCTTCATGTGTTCAGCTGAATTTTGTGGCACACACGTACATTTGGATATAACAGGTGAAAGTATGGGGTTGGATCCAGAGAGATTTTTCACTCTATCTCATACAATTCTCTTCCTTACTACATTCTCCATCCTACGTGGTTTTTGTGTACATGGCGCTCATGATCTCCAGCATAGTCTTTTGCCAATCAGAGCAGACTCCTCCCTCCTTTTCCGCCAGCAGAAAAGCTGGTTGGATCCGACCCATTCCCCCTGCCACCCCCATGCATCTCCCTACAAAGATTATCAATACTGAAAGCAGTTTGCTGACATTCTGGTAACCATTGCTTGAAAAGTATTTCTGATTATTTCAGTGGAACCTGCTTTCATGTAACTGTGCTTAGGACCAGGAACATTATATTGTTTGCAGTAGGAAGAAATTCTTGCAACCCCTGTGAGGAAAATAGGCAGTATAACAGAATATAGTTTATTTATGTATTTTTAAATTATTATTTTTTAAAAAACAAAAATAAGCCTCCCTGCTTAGTTTTAGACTTTGTAATAACCATTTAGAAATAGTAAGTTATTAGAATATGAATAAATGAACAAATATGTATCTGTACCTATCCCTAAACGCCCCATTCAATCAGCAGGTGAATTGGGTCATTCTGATTATTACAGATACGCTTGCTGCTTTCAGGTTTCGACTTTTCAGTGCAGAGACATTAACTCCCATTTTGCAGCTGGATAGGAGAATAAAAGGAACCTTAGCGGAGGGGAAAAAGTAAACCATAGAGGCTTGTGATAATGCAGGGAATATGCTGTACAGCTTCACTCTTTGCAGGCTATCATTGCTGGCGATGCACCCGTATCGTAATGACTCAATTTTGAACATCTTAATCATGTTCACCCCTGATGAGACAAGTAACAGCAGCCACAATCAGAAGCTGCAGAGAGAAAGAGTAATGTACCTGGCTTGACTTTGTAATGGCTTGAATGGAAAGTTGAAAAGAGATGTAGCTCGTGTTGGATTTTAAATACAAATAGCTCTGGAACAAAGAGCCTGGCTGGATTTCTCGGATCTTATGTCGGTTTCACGATGGGGGAGGTCTTCTGTGATGATGCCTATGATGTTCCTCCTGACTGGTGGAGGGCGATTGGGGACCGTCTCCCTTTCTCTCTCTCTCACTCGCAGTATGCTTGGATGCATCAGGGGGGAAATTGGAATATCAGACGATTCACAGTGATTATGGATGTTTTGTTAATTTATCCCTTTCACAAATAATGTTTTAAAAGCCTTCCTTTGAATTTAATTCAGGTATCAATATGGCTTTCAAGACTTGCCAAAATGTACAGAGTAGAGGACTGTGTAGGAAAGAGAGGGCAAGGTCTACTACAGTCTAGTTTAATTGGTAATTCAAACACCTCCTTTGAGGCACGGCCTGGCCGCCATGGTTCTGCAATATGGTTCGGCAATGCAACACTCAAGTGGAGAAAGCCACCCCGAGCCTGCTTTGGCAGGAAGGACGGGGTACAAATCAAATAAATAAATAAAGGAGAACATCATGGATAGCAGGGCAATGTGGTGCAGTGGTTAAGAGTGGTGGACTCTAATCTGGAGAACTGTGTTTGAGTCCCCAGTCCTCCTTCACATGAAGCCTGCTGGGTGTTCTTGGGCCAGTCATATTTCTCTCACAACATCAGGTATAGCATGGATGAAACATATGGGAATGTATTCTTTCTGTCCTCTCAGTGCTTCCCCCTTACAATAAATTGTAAGCTGCTTTGAGACTCCTTAGGGTAGAGAAAAAAGGTAAAGGTTCCTTTGGTCGAAAGCCAGTCGAGTCTGACTTTAGGGTTGCGGTGCTCATCTCCGTCTCAAAGCCGAAGAGCCAGCGCTGTCCGAAGACGTTTCCGTGGTCATGTGGCCAGCATGACTAAACACCAAGGTGCACGGAACACTGTTCCCTTCCCACCGACGTGGTCCCTATTTATCTACTTACAATTTCTTGCTTTCGAACTGCTAGGGTGGCAGGAGCTGGAACTAGAGACGGGAGCTCACTCCGTCATGCGGCACCCGGGTCTCGAACTGCTGAACTATCGACCTTCCACAGCCGGCAGTTCAGCATCTTAACCACTTGAGCCACCGCAGCTCCCAGGGTAGAGAAAAGCAGGATATAAAAACCAACTCTTTACTGCTGTGAACTTCAGTGGGACAAGGCTGTGATGAAGGAGGTAATCATGACTTCCTATCTGCCTGTTCAATGGGTTAGTAGTAGTCGGGGGTGAAGTTTGACTCACGCCATGAGACAGGAACGTTTGCATCCAAAAATCCCCATCTGAGTGGAACAGTCCAAAAGAAGAGAGCAAAAACGAGCCAGAAATTCCTATGTGTCAATTAGCGATTCATGTATTATGCCAATCCAGAACTAGAGGCAGAGAACCGGTGTGACATCTTTTAGGGGATTCGGTGGTAGGAGCTTTTGAAAGCCAAAGGTCCCAGATAAGAACATAAGAGAAGCCAATGTTGGGTCAGGCCAATGGCCCATCCAGTCCAACACTCTGTCACACAATGGCCAAAAATACCAGGTGCCCTCAGGAGGTTCATCAGTGAGGCCAGGACACTAGAAGCCCTCCCACTAGGGTCATTGAGTCTAACCCCCTGCACAGAAGAGTAACTTATATGGACTGACCAATCTGTGATCCCACCACTTTATCATTTGGTTTTCCATTTGCCTTCACAGCTAACTGGTTGTTCATGTGTGGTTATGGCCATACTTACCAGAGCATACAGGAAAGTTTAGCCCAGAAAAAAACAGGGGCTGCTAATGATCCATTCAGTTGGTATTTTCATCTTCAAGATTCATTTTTTTCAATGTGGCTTGCAGAGACTTCAAGCCATGTTTATATAAGAAGTCCAGCAGTCTTATTTGAGACACATTTCACAATGAACTGGCTGGAGAGAAATTTCTGTTGCAAATGTGTGGTAACTGGGAGGGGCCATGGCTCATGGTAGGGCATCTGCTCGGCATGCAGAAAGTCCCAGGTTCGATCCCCAGCATCTCCAGTTAAAGCATCAGGTGAGGAGTGATCTAAAAGACCTCAGCCTGAGACCCTGGAGAGCAGCTGCCAGTCTGAGTAGGCAAGACTGACCTTGGGGGACCGGTGGTCTGATGCAGTATAAGGCAGTTTTATGCATAAGAACATAAGAACATAAGAGACGCCAATGTTGGATCAGGCCAAAGGCCCATCCAGTCCAACACTCTGTGTCACACGGTGGCCAGAAATACCAGTGCCATCAGGAGGTCCAGCAGTGGGGCCAGGACATTAGAAGCCCTCCCCCTGTTGCCCCCCCCCCCCAAGCACCAAGAAGACAGAGCATCACTTGACCCAGAGCCCCTAGCTATACCTTGTGGCTAATATCCACTGATGGACCTCTGCTCCATATGCTTATCTAATTCCCTTTTGAAGCCGTCCATGCTTGTAGCACCCACCACTTCCTGTGGCAGTGAATTCCATGTGTGAATCACTCTTTGGGTGAAGAAGTACTTCCTTTTATCCGTTCTAACCCGACCGCTCTGCAGTTTCATGGAGTGCCCACGAGTTCTTGTATTGTGAGAAAGGGAGAAAAGTACCTCTTTCTTTACCTGCTCTTTCCCATGCATAATCTTATAAACCTCGATCATGTCACCCCTCAGTCGTCTTTTCTCCAAGCTAAAGAGCCCTAAGCGCTTTAACCTTTCCTCATAGGGAAAGTGTTCCAACCCTTTTATCATTCGAGTTGCATATTTAGGGATGGGCTGTGGCTCAGTGGGACAGCATGATATTGTCTGAAAAGGGTGAGAAGAGCTTCAGTTATGTTTGGTCTCAGCCCAGCTACTGGTGTGGGGAAGAGCTTCTGTCTCTTCTCTCCCTCTATCTGATTCTAGGAGAATGGCTACTGATGAAAACTGTATGCCCAAAACTGAGGAAGCTGAGGTGTGATGAAGCCGGTGTGGGTATGGTAACATGGTGCATTTTTTTTTTTTAAATGTTACTGGGAGTTGCTTATCTCTTGGCTTTGATCTCTCTCTCTCTCTTTTTAACAGATGTGTTATAAACGGTAGTCTTCCCTGATATCAATGTTACAAATGTTTCTCAAAATAATGTTACCAACATGGGGGGGGGGGGAAGATATGTGTATTTAGTGGAATTTTTAATAAACACAATAAATCTTACAAATTACTGCTTCGACTTGCTGTGTATAATCAGGTAACACATATGGCTTCTGGCAAAATTCCTGAGCATTTGCACCCAGGAGCTAACTTTGCTCTGAGTTCCTTATCAAATGTTTATTTTTCCAGTCCTTGGTACATTCTAAATTATTGAACTGCAAGCTGCTTGAAACCCACCCTGAAGAAAAGAAAGGGATGAAAGACATATTGGAATCCTAAATATTTCCATTAAAATAATTGTGTATTGTTTTAATGCAGAAAGTTAACCGTCAGGTATAGCGTGGATGGAACGCATGGGAATGCATTCTTTCTGTCCTCTCGAGGCTTCTCCCCAACAATAAATAATGGAGGGAATATATAATTAATCCACATCAAGTAGTTTGTTCTGAAACTATTTCACTGGGCTACGTTTTTAAAAGAAGTTGTGAAACATTCTTCTGAGTCTGTCATATTGCTGTCTTCCTTGAGCCAGTGTGGCATAGTGGTTGGCAGACTCTAACCTAGAGAACCAGGTCTGATTTCCCTCTCCTCCTCCACTTAAGTAAGCTGGGTAACCTTGGGACAGTCATGGTTCTCTCAGAACCCTCTGAGCCCCACCTACCTTATGAAGTGCCTGTTGTGGGGAGAGGAAGGGAACGTGATTGTAAGCCACTTTGAGACTCCTTAGGGTGGATAAAAACAGAGCATTAAAAACCTCCTCCTCCTCCTTCTTCTTTGCTTTGTAGAGTTCTGTTCTAAGTTCTGATCCAAAATGGAAACACCATTAGACCATAAATTGAGTTAACTTGGACATTTGCCAACACCATACCAGTGTAAACTCAAAACCTTTCTGGCTGAGCCACCAACAGGGGCTAGAAATGGGCAACACCAGGGATGTGCCAGGCATGAAATTAGGGTTAACCAGGGGAGGGGCCATGGCTTAGTGGTAGACCATTTACTTTGCATGTAGCAGGTTCCAGGTTTATTTATTTATTTATTAGATTTTTACCCCGCCCACCCAGGGGGAATCAGGGCTCTCTTTTCATAGGCTATCAGATTTCAATAGTGGTGGTAGCTCCAAAGGCCTGGTGGAAGAGCTCCATTTTACAGGCCCTGAGGAATTGCAACAGGTCCCACAGGGCCCTGATCTCCTCCGGGAACTCATTCCAGCAGAGTGGAGCCGCCACTGAGAAAGCCCTAGCTCTAGCTGTCACTAGCCTGGCCTCCTTGATATTCTGGAAGACCAGCCAGTTCTGGGTCCCAATTGGAGCACTCTCTGGGGTACATATGGGGAAAGGCGGTCCCTCAGGTATGTAGGTCCCTGGCCATAAAGGGCTTTAAAGGTAATAACCAGCACCTTGAACCGAACCCAGTATGCTATAGGCAGCCAGTGCAATGTCTTTAACACAGGTTGGATGTGCTCCTGCGTAGAAAGTCCCATCAGTAACCTGGCTGCGGCATTTTGCACCAGCTACAGCTTCCAGATTTGAGACGAGGGCAGCCCCATGTAGAGGGCATTACAGTGATCCAGTCTCAAGGTGACCATCGCGTGGATCACTGTTGCCAAGTCGTTGCGTTCGAGGAAAGGAACCAACTGCCTGATCAGCCTGAGATGATTAAAGGCTAACTTGGCAGTAGCTGCTACCTCAGCCTCCATCATTAAGGAGGCATCCAGGAGCACTCCCAAACTCCTAATCTCCAGCGCTGGCACCAGTGGTGCCCCATCGAAGGTTGGGAGTGAGATCCCTATCCTCAAACCATTCTGGCTCAGGCACAGGACCTCCGTCTTCGTTGGGTTCAATTTCAGCCGGCTCAGCCTAAGCCAACCAGCCACAGCTTGTAATGCCCGATCTAGGTCTTCCAATTTGGAGTCGGACTGACTGCCCAACAACAGATAGAGCTGGGTGTCATTCACATACTGGTGACAACCCAGCCCATGGCTCTGGGCAATCTGGGCAAGAGGACGCATATAGATGTTAAAGAGCATCAGGGACAGCACTGCCCCTTGGGACACTCCACATTCCAGTGGGTGCCTTCCGGACAGGTGATTCCCCAGTGCCATTCTTTGTCCCCAGCCTTGGAGAAATGAAGCAAGCCACTGTAAGCCTAGTCCCTGGACTCCAATGTCGGTGAGGCAGTGGATCAGTAGCTGATGGTCGACCGTGTCAAACACAGCTGACAGGTCCAACAACAACAGCACTGCCGATCCGCCTCAATCCAGATACCTTTGGAGGTCATCTGTGAGGGCGACTAGTGTCGTCTTCGTCCCATGACCTGGGCGAAAACCAGAGTAGAAGGAGTCTAAGACAGAAGCCCTGTAACTGAATTGCCACTACCCTCTCTATTATCTTGCCCAGGTAGGGCAAGATGGAAACTGGCTGGTAGTTAACCAATTCGGCTGGATCCAGAGATGGTTCAATCCCCAGCACCTCCAGTTGAAAGGACCACGTAGTAAGTGATATGAAAGACCTCTCCCTGAGACCACTGTCAGTCTGAATGAACAATACTGACTTTGATGGACCAGTGGTGTGGCAACTTCATGTATTTTCATGTGTGTGTTCAGTATGCTAAATCCCACCATGCTGGAATAAACACTTCCCTGGTGGTGAACAACAAGGTTTCCTACTTGTCTCCCACAGTGCCTAAACAGCCATGGCACTAAGTAGTGTGCCCACTAAAGCTGCAGCCAATCACAGCTCTCCTAAACTGCAATATATGGCAGAGCCACAACAATAACCATTTCACAGATGGCATGGGCCAACATCTGTCTGGACCACTTAGAACACAGACTGATGAGAACCCTAGAGCAGAGGTCTTCAACCATACCAGACTGGAAGCCCACCTTTATCCCTCAGTCAGCAGAATGAGCCCACTGAGCAGCGAACACATAGGAACCACGTGACATAATAGTCATATGATAAGAAGAGGTGAAGCCAGAGTTGTGCCCTCCCACCAGGGGCTTATGTTCTACAAGCATTTATTTTATTGGACTTTTAGCCTGCCCTCCACTGCAAGCAGGCTCAGGGTGGGTTACAACAACAATAAATACTCAATCCAACTTTTAAAACTTCACAACCAATCATTAATGGCAATAAAATAACAGCAATAAATAGCAGCAATAGCAATTGATGGCACCATCCAATCACTCCATCTCTATCTACTCTCGTATCGGCTCCCCACATGTATGTAGGTGGATGACAATAATTGCTGATGGGGCAGACAAAAGACAATGTAGGTTGCACATAACTAGTGATGCAGAGCAATGTAGAGAAGGGAAGGCCAGGTCTCCACCACCTCAACCATCGGCCCAGCAGAACATCTCTGTTCTGCAGACCCTGCAGAATCTCAGCAGAGGGAGTGTTCCAGGCCAGTGCCAGGCCTGAGAAGGCTCTGGGTGAGGCTAGGCAGACTTCTCTGGGGCTTGGAACCACCAGCAGATTTTGATCCACTGAGCACAATGCTCTTCTGGGGACATACTGGGAGAGACAGTCCTGATGTTATGTTAGTCCCAGACTGCATAGGGCTTTAAAGCTCAAAAACAAAACCTTGAGCTTGTCCAGGTATTCAACTGGAATCCAGTGCAGCTGGCAGAGCACTGGATGTATATGTGCTTTTAATAGTGTTCCTGTCAGAACTCATGCTGCTAAATTCTGGACCAGCTGAAGTTTCCGGATCAGACCCAAGGGGAGCTCTGCACAGAGCGAGTTGCAGTAGTCCAGCCTAGAGGTGACCATGGTGTGGGTCACTGTGGCTAGGTCAGGGGGAGAGAGAGAGGGAGCCAGTTGCCTGACCTGGCGAAGATGGGAAAATGCTCCTCTGGCAATATTTGTGGCTTGGGCCTCCATCAATAACAAGGCACCCAACGTCACACCCGCTCTCTTCACTCTTGGTGCTGGTGGCAGCAGTGCCCCATCAAGAGCTGGGAGCCGGAACCCTGCTCCCATTCCCTCGCAACACAGATACAGGACTCCCGTCTTTGATGGACTTCATTTCAGCCGACTCTGTTTTCACCACCCAGCCACAGCCTCTAAAGCTCTGGTTGGCTGGTTGGCTGTCCATTAACAGATATAGCGGAGTGTCATCAGTATATTGATGGCAGCCCAGCCCAAAGTTCCAGACTAAGTGGACGAGCGGGCACATGCAGACGTTAAATGACATGGGTGAAAGAATTGCCCCTTGTGGGATGCTGCATACCAAAGGGTAACATGGTGAGACTCTTTTCCCAAGCACCACTCTCTGTCCCTGACCATAGAGAAGAGACGAGCCACTGTAAGGCTGTCCAACATATCCCACATCAGCAAGGCAGTGGGTCATAAGATCATAATTGACTGTATCGAACGTTGCTGCCAGATCAAGTAATAACAGCAGCCACAGCCTCCTTTAAGCCCCTGGGAAAGTCCCTGAACTCAGGGACAAGTTGCTATCTAGCTGGAGAGGGGGGTATCCCATCACCACTGGCTTTCACAAGCCATTACAGGCAGAGGTCCAGGAGGCATGTGGTATGATTCACAGTGCCCAGAATCCTATCAACCTCCTCCTGGGAGAGCTGGCTGAAGTGGTCCATTTTTGGACCTGAAGATGGCCAAGGGGCCTCCAGTTCTCACACTGTATCAAAAGTGGCCGGCAGTTCCCGGCAGAGCAGCGTGTAAAGCACCAGGCTAACAAGAGTGACTGGATGAGGATGTGTTGGGCAAAGGGAAGAGAGAGAAGTAGAGGAATATTTTTTGTATACTATGTGTTTGTCTCTTTCTCTCTCTCTGTTGGAACCTGCCTGTGTTGGGGTTGCCAATCTCCAGGTAGGACCTGGAGATCTCCTGGGATTGTAACTGATCTCCAGGAGACAGACATCAATTCACCTGGAGGAAGTGGCTGCTTTGGAAAATTGATGTCCTTCCTTTCCCCCCAAACCCTGCCTTCTTCAGGCTCCACTCTCAAATCTCCAAGACTTTCCCAACTTGAAGTTGGTAACTCTAAAAAGCACTCCATCCATTGCAGAGTGACCTGGCCTTTTCTTCCAGTAGTTCCTCTCAGTGCACCTCGAAAGAGAGACAGGAGTAGGACTGTTGCTCTCTGTGGGTTTGTCTTAACGGCTCCTTCCAGAAGGCAGCAAGAAATGTGGATTGTAGTGGTTTTGTGACTCATTCAAGGGACCGTTCCACGTGTCAAAGATTTGCATATCGTTCCCAAGCACTCTACTTTGGACTGCCAGGTGGGGCCTGGGGCTCTCCCAGAATTACATGTGACCTCCAGACTGCAGAGATCCGTTCCCCTGGAGGAGGTGGCAGCATTGGGGGGGGGGGGTCTATGACATCCCATTGCCATTGAGTTCCCTCACATCCACAAACTCCTCTCTTCCCAGGCACCATCCCCCCAAATCACCAGGAATTTCCCAAGCTGGAATTGGCAATCTTGATGCCACCAGACATGGTGTCATTTTGTATGCAAAGCACATTGTACCACTGAACTGTCTTTCTCTGCTACACACACAGAGAGAGAGACAATTCACCTGGAGAAACTGGGTGGATTCTACTGTATGGACTTTTGTCACCCAAAATGTGTTAAGGCCTGTATGCACACATGGAAAATCCACAGGTTGCCCAGTTCCCACAGTACGGTGATTGTGAATACTGGGTACATTGTATTAACCACACACTTCCAATATATGTGGCTGATGGGCTCCCAGTTCACGTGAGTGCCACATCTGCAAAGGGATGTAGCCTTGAAGGTGCCACAGAACTCCCTGTTCTTGGAAAGCTTGTCAGTCTTTTTTTAACTTTTGCAATAAATCCTTGTGGGCAAGTGAGAGTATCAGTCTTTACACATTTGGTCAAATTCATAGCACACATGTAATGGAATAGCTTAAATGGAATAGCTGTGCACTTTCAATGAACAAAACTTTGTTTGGTTATGCCCTTACCCATCAGCTGTGCTCCTGGATACATACTCTCCACCCCTTGAGCCCACTGGGCTCCGCCCCTTGAACCCAGTTGGCTCCATCCCTTACCTGCCCCAGTGTCAGCTATGCTGCCATGGGGGTTGGGGAGTTCCTTCTGTGTCTTGTTAATTGCTATGGCATTCCTAACTCTGCTGTTCTCCCTTGGCCGAAACGCTTATCTCTACAGATGTGCAGGAGGAGGTTGTATTGTCTGGAAGTCTCCTATGTACCGTGAGAGACTCCTGGTTCCCAGCTTTAGCCACCTAATGGTTTCCTAACTTGTCCCGTGTGCGGGAGGGTATCTAATTGGCCCATGCCATGGGGGGTGCATACGAATCCCCTATATCCTATTAGGCTCTATGGGTTGCCGCCATTCTTAACAGTGCCTGTGTTACTGCATCTATAACTTTGCAATAAAAGTATAACCGTTCCTGAATGTGTGTACTTCGTTGTTGGCTGTGGGTTCTGACACCCAGGTCTCAGACATTGTGGTCTTTAATTCTTGCCAGATTTGTATCTTTAATGAATTGGCAACACTAGTCCTAAATGATGGCTCACCTCGGGGATGGGGGGGGGGGAATGGTAAAACCAGAAACAGATTCCCACCTATGAAAGCTCGGCTACCTTCTGAACTGTAAAAAATAAAACCTAAAAGTTGGATACGAGATGATATCCTTATCTGAAAATACTCAATCACACTTAGCAGAGAACAGAGACCCAGGTGGTCAGCCATGTTGGTCTGAAGCAGTAGGACAAAGTTTGAGTCCAGTCGGGCACCTTTAAGACCAACAAAGTTTTATTTGAGGTATAAGCTTTCGTGTGCAAGCACACTTCTTCAGATTCAGTGAAAAAGAATTTCCTCAACCATTACATATAGGAAGTTGCCAGGAAGGGCCAATTAGAGTCAAGACAGAGACAGAAACAAAATTGGAAATTACCACTCCATATATATAGGTAGAGGGTGATCAGTAAATTATCATACAGCATAATGAAGATGTTTAACAGATACAAGGACCAAACAGGAATAATAAGGTTAGTTTATATGGTAACCATTTGTTTGGGTTCAATTCTGGGGCAACAACAGAGAAGGAAATAAATATGTCAAAACTGGGGAGTGATGTATCCTTAACTGTAGAATTCTGAGAGTAATTAATTGAGACCCTGTCATCCGTCCCTCTCAAGCATGGAGGCGACTTTACAGCATCTTCTTCTTTGAAGTGGCGGGACTGACTGTGCAGATTTATCTCCCCTGTCCCCAGACCAGAGAAATACATTCCAATTTCTACTATTCATTACATTACATTACAATCTACCATTCTAATCTATTATTCAAAATAAGACAAAAAATAAAATAAAATGGCCATTCTGGGGGATTGGTGAGAATACAGATGTAAGGGCTGAAAGAAGTTAGCATATGTAGTGAGATAAGAAACCAAAATCCCAGTTAAGTCCGGGGGATTCCAGGACTTACTGGAGGCTGGCAACCCTAGCACAGACTTAGCAAAGAACAGTGACTTCAGAAATACAGTCTCAAGGGCCCTTTGTTGCAAAGAAACAAAATGGCCCCCGGTTTCTCCTGCCCCAGGTCAGGCTGTAGTTGCTGACTGCTAACCGGGTGTGTGTGTACTGCAGTCTCCAGAAACTCTCTTAACCACCTTCCAGAATCCATGTCATTATTTTTAGGCAGCATTTATATCCTTCAGTCTGCCGAAGTTTACAAACTCGAGCCATTTCCTGCCTCCTTTCCCCCATCACATGAGAGTTGTTTTTCAGGCTTTGCTCACCAGGGCCATTTTTAATGGTCTGCTTCCTTCCTGTTTGGGCCTCTGTTTCGGCTCAAGGAAAGTCTCATCAGGCTTCTCGGATTTAATTCGGCAATTAGCTTTAGACAGCCCGGCTGGTGGTTGTCAGGGCAACACACCTTATCCCTGGGTGTCGACACTCTCTGTGTCGGCTATGGGACCCACAGCCTTGCCACGGTCTCTTTCTGTGATGCTACTGCTATAATTTCTGTTTTATTTTCCTCTGCTCGTCTAGGTGCTGCCTTATATGGTGAAAAACGTTTACTTCGAGCAGGTGCCTGCTGATATATTGACACTATCACCTTAATTAGAGTACATATTTTATACAAAGAGAGGGTTTTTTCATTGATATCATTATCTTAGATACTGCTTCGCTGATGCAATTAGAATCCTTCTGGTATTAAATTCTGTTAAAAATCAGTGAGCAGCTTGTTGTAATACCCGGCTTAATTTAAAACGAAAATGGAACGCTGGCCAATCCTTACATTTTATGGAGCCATTTACAATAGGCTTCCCACCCCTCTCCATGTAAATTTGGCCCACCTTCCAAAGCAGCCTTTTTCTTCAGGGGAAGTGATCTCTGTAGTCTGGAGTTCAATTGTAATTCCAGGAGGTCTCCAAGTCCTACCTGGAGACTGGCAACCCTGGCAGAGGAGGAAGAAGAAGAAGAAGAAGAAGAAGAAGAAGAAGAAGAAGAAGAAGAAGAAGAAGAAGAAGAAGAAGAAGAAGAAGAAGAAGAAGAAGAAGAAGAAGAAGAGATTGGATTCATACTCATACCCTTCACTCGGAGTCTCAGAGCAGCTTACAAACGCCTTTCCTTTCCCCTCCCCACAACGGACACCCTGTGAGGTAGGTGGGGCTGAGAGAGCTGTCTCGAGAACTGTCCTTGAGAGAACAGCTCTGACAGAACTATGGCTTGCCCAAGGCCATCCAGCAGCTGTAAGTGGAGGAGTGGGGAATCAAACCCGGTTCCCCCAGATTAGAGTCCGCACTCTTAACCACTGCACCAAACTGGCTCACAGTAAAATGGATTGTCCCAGCCAGACTGTAGAGATGGGATTATATTTTTCACAGATCTCCTACATTTAAGGTTCAATTCACCTGCTGGGGGTGAGTGATTATCCACAACAGCTGTAACTAGGGTTCCCAGAAACCACATGGAAGTGGCAGAAGACAGGTGTGGGGATGTGGGTGCAGCTGTCAGAGACTGTGACATCACTTCCAGGGAAAACAGGAGGGTGACCTTAGTCATCTCTAGGAATCTCTGTAAATTCTTTGGTTTTACCACAGTTTCCACCAGTTCCTAGAGAGGCATGATGTCATTTCCAGGGCAACCCCATCACACTATCACCAGGGGCTGCCTCCCTGGTCTCCAGAGCCTGGTAACCCTACTCCCATTAATAATTTCCTGTATTTGCAAAACTAGAAGAGTATGGAGCAGGCTGCATTCTTTTGCCCTGGTGTGCTGAATTTTTTTTGTGCAGGGAGTTTCTGCATGGAGCAGCACTGCAAATGTGTCACCCACACCCATCTGCAGTCTGACATGCTACAGATTGCTCAGCTTCCTCCAACTTAGTGTGCTTCATGTGCATCAAAGGGAAGCTTATGATAACGCGATAGAATCATACTCTTAACCGGGGAGCTCAGTTACCAAAATCTGTGCTGACAAAATCAAGACGATTCAATGGTGTGATGCAAGGAGGCACAACTCCTAAGCTGGATGCCTTGTCCTTAAAATTTCCCCAGAGACAGGCTGTCAAGACTCACTTGGGGGGTTGTACACTATAGGGCAGTGGTGGCAAACCTATGGCACGGGTGCCAGAGGTGGCACTCAGAGCCCTCTCTGTGGGCACGCATGCCATCGCCCCAGCCAGGCCCAGACCATCATTAAAGTGTCGAATTCTCTGCCAAATAATTTTAAGTAAATGAAAGCATTTGGGATTGCATTCCTTACTTTGTTTGGGTCATCTTAAGTTAATGTATGAGTTGTTTTTTTAAAGTAAAACTTCAGTATTCAGGTTAAATTGCCGTGTTGGCACTTTGCGATCAATAAGTGGGTTTTGGGTCGCAGTTTGGGCACTCAGTCTCTAGAAGGTTTGCCATCACTGCTATAGGGTGTTGTTGTTTCCCTATACAAAGCAAATTTTTGTTTTTTACTTGCACCCTTTTTTTGGCTTTGCATTTTTCTTCTTTGGTTCACGGTAAGAGGACACGGTACCCTTTGCTATTTTTAATGTAGCCTTGAGACTCCAAAACCTGTAAGCCACAGTGACTGCTGTTTCACTTGTGTAAGAACCAGTACTTCTGCAAAGATGCCAGTGTGAGGCTCCAAACCCATGATGTAATTAAAGTTGCCAATCTCCACATGGGAAGTAAACAATAAGGGGACCAGCAATTCATACAACAAACATAGACAGATAAGAAATTGCTGCGAGGTTCACAAATTACAGTAAATAGACAATAATAAACTTGGTAACAGTGATGCTTCGTGATGTTTAATTCTTTGTTGTTTCAAAACACAGGACGTCACCCACAGAAGATGACATCAACAAGAACAAGAAGTACGAACATCTCGAGTGGTTGTTCGTTTCGATGGAACTCTTTATCAACCAAAATTCCACATGGGGCCTGGAGATCTCCTGGAATTACAACTGACACCCAGACTACGAAGATCAGCTCCCCTGGAGGAAATGGCTGCTTTGGAGGAGGGACTTCATGGTATCATATCCTTCCTGAACTTCCTTCCCTCCCCAAATCCCATCCCCAGGCTCCATCCCTGGGATGGTGAATTTCCCAGCCTGGAGGTGGCAACCCTGGATGTCATTAGGGTTGCCAGGTTTGGGTTGGGAAATACCTGGAGACTTTGGGGGTGGAGCTGGGAGAGGGTGGGGTTTGGGGAGGGGAGGGGCCTCAGCAGGGTACCATGCCCTAGAGTCCGCCCTTCAAAGCAGCCATTTCCTCCAGGGGAGCTGGTCTCTGTCAGCTGGAGATCAGTTGTCAAAGCGGGAGATCCCAAGGCCCCACCGGGAGGCTGGCAACCCTAGATGTCATTATGGCTATGACTGAAGTACATTTGCATTAAATCATTTTAGGCCTGTAACTGGATGAACAGTCAGCCAAAAGAACAAGCCAAGAATCTAATTCTGGTTCTTTGGGTGGGAGAGAGAGAAAGCTGTTACTTTGGACCAAGGAAACAAATTTATTGGCAGACTTCCTTATGCATTTCACAAATACCCAATGTGCAAACAGGTGTATACGAATTACACTTCAATCGGCAGCCTTTCTGAACTGGTTAAAAATGCAGTCTTGATTCTGAGGTTTCGTGCAGAGACGACAGGCATGAGGAGGTCAGGATCGTCCCCATCTATCCAGTACAGCTCTTGTTTATGTACAAGATAAAGATAAGGTTGCCTACGAGTGGACTACAAAGCCACTTCCCTTTGTTTGTCCCATGTTGTCTTCTGGGAAATTATTTTAAAATGTTGCCAGTGTGCATATGCAGGGATCCTAGACGTACCTCCTGCTCCTGCCCTCACTGAATGGAGAGGCAGGGGCAAAAAGAGGGTGGGGAATGAGATGGCATGATGCTGTGATGTCACCCACAAGTGATGTCACAAAGAGGCACATTGTTTTCCCTGGTCTCCACCCTCAGTGCTCCCACTCCCCCATGGCCACCCTAATGATTTAGTATAGATGCACTAATATATCTATGCATTTAGGATGACACCATGAAAGTGTAATCTTTTGTACATCAGCTCTGGATCAAATTATATTCTTAATTTCTAAATATCTAAGAAGTGAGTTGAATGCTGGAGAATGGAGACACACACACAAGATTACACTTTTGTGGTGTAATCTTAAACACCCTGTTACACCCTTCTAAATCCATTGAAATCCACTGTCTTAGAAGGGTGTAACTCTGATTAGGATGATCCTTCCCCCATGCGTGTCCTGTGCGGCCATCTGTTTGGAGACCAATCAGTCTTTGGGAAAGGAAAGCTTGGATGATGACATTTAAATTTTGGCTCAGGTTACATTTTGGAGCTAATTCCAATCCTCTTATTTCACTAATGCTTACCGAGTCTGAGTCCTTGGCATGGTTTTCCCATATAGAGAGTAAGATCACGCGTATAGGAGTTAGTTTTGGAGAGTTTCTTCATTTGTCAGAAAGCTCAGCCTTTCACTTGATTAAACAAAGACTCCTCGTCATAGAGCACCAAGAGCTGATTAGCCTGGCTTCAGGTAGATGTTCCCCCTTGAAGGTAGGGTTTCCTCCCCAAGGCCCTATTGCAGAATATTTTCTCTGTTTAACCACTCCTCATTATCGAAGAGCTTTCATGTTAGGCCGTTTTAATGTGCTGCCTTCGGCTGTATTGAGTGGTAGGTTCTCTAAGACTCCTTATATGGATAGATTATGTCCTTGTGGTGTTAATGAAACTGAGAGTCTGGATCATATCATTCTGCACTGTATCTTCTATCATGATGTTCGATCATCATATCTTGAGCCTGTGTTGAGAAATCTAGTAAATCATTCTGATGAATGGAAGATATTTTATTTACTCTCTACTCGATCCTCAGTGATTATGGAAATGGTGGCCAAATTTCTGTTTTGGGCTTCTAAGAGGAGGGAATGTATTATTAACTGCACATGACTTCATATTCCTTGCCTGTCAGTTTCGATACAATATGCCAATAAAGGTTGATTGATTGATTGATTGATTGATTAGGATGACACAGTACATACAAAGGGGAATGTGTCTAGATTCTCATGCTCACATAGATTCAAAGAGATGCATACTAAGGCACCATGTGGTATTCAGGTTGTCATTCCACGCAGCAGTGTTTGCCCACATATTATATTTAATATCTTTTATTTAAATCACATTTCAGCTGCAGTCCTACATACACTGAACTTCACATGAGCACACCTGAACACCTGAACAACATGACGCTGCCTCCTACTGAATCAGACCCTTGATCTGTAAAGTTCAGCATTGTCTACTCAGACCGGCAGCCGCTCTCCAAGGTCTCAGATGGAGGCCTTTCACAGCACCTGCTACCTAATCCCATTACCTGAAGATGACGGGGAATTGAACCTGTGACCTGCATGCCAAGCAGAGGCTCTACCACTGAGCCACAACCTCTCTTCTATATTTCTGAACAAACACTTCTGAATAAATTTCCATAACAAAGGTCCCCAACCTTTTCTTGCTGGCAGACACCTTTCGAATTCTGACACAGGGTGGTGGGTGCAAGCACAAAATGGCTGCAGACAGAGCTAGAGCTAAACACAAAACGTCAGGGAGTGAGGTCACACATAAATGTAATAGTAACGCTTCAACATTTCTGGCTTATATACACACTGCTTATCAGAAGCCCTGCTGGACAAAAGCCCACCCACTTCTAAACATCTGGTGAGCTCCGGGAAAGGTGCAGGGAGGGGGGCGTGGCTCCCAAGGTCACCACATTGCGCATTCCTGTTGTACGGCATCTAGCAGTACCTCATATAACCATGTAAAACAAATGCCTTGTTGATTTTCCATTGCTATCCTCTTCTATTCCTTGAGAAACAACATAATCTTTAAATGGTTGCTCATATATTTTAAATTATCACCAACACATACTGTCTTTATGCCAGGGATTTCCTAACACAAACCTAAATCATTGCACTGACCATGAAGATACCAATTTGCATGTTTACTCTCCCCCCCACCCCCCGGCGATTTGCCTGCATTGTTAGTTTGATCACTCCGGGAAATCATTCAACATGCCATTATGCAGATCCATCGATCATACTTTGCGAGGAGAGGTTGGGATAATTTATGGCTTCTGCACTCATTGCGTGAATTTTGAAGCTGTTTGGTCTCTCCAAGTATCACTCTTTTCCAGACAGCCTCACACTGAAGGGCAAGAAAGATCAGTCTTGGACCTTTGACAGAAAGACCTCGCTCGTAAATACTGATGCAGTTTTTGGGAAATTAAGATTATTTAGATACTAACAAAGACAACAATGCAGAAGTTGAACACGGATGTAGTCTAGGGTGTGGTCCTGGTTTGGCTCTCTCTGAGCATGTGACAAACACAGCCAATTGGCTACCTTGATGATGGGTCCAGTCACCTGAACCAAACCACATCTACCTCTTGAGGTCTCAAGATAGCATATGTTTCAGAGGGCAGCCATGTTGGTCTGTGATGGAGCCGTGAGATTCAAGTCCAGGACCAACATGACTTTCAGAGTAGGAGCTTTCAAGAGTCAAAAGCTCCCTTTGTCAGAGTGGGAATGGAGATCTCTGGGTCTTTTTATCCCAGCCAGAAGGTGGGAGGGGTGTTGAAGAAAATGAGCAACTGTGGTAAGAAAAGAATCCTATGTCCCTGTTCAGCCTGGGGGGTCCATTGTTCTGAACTCATGAATGAACTCAAGTTAAGCAATCTCACATTGTAATCTCCCCTTGATGTTTTTCTGTTTGAGAACTGCCACTCTTAGGTTAGCAATGAAATGACCTGGAAGATTCAAATGCTCTCCCACTGGTTTTTTGAGTGTTGTGGTTTTTAATGTTGGATTTCCATCCATTTATTCTTTTGCATAGGGGCTGACCTGTTTGTCCAGGGTAAAGAGTTAGAAGGACACTGGGGCATTTGATTCCAGTATATAATGCTGGAATATGAACAAGTGAATGAACATTAAGGGTATGGCTGGTGTTGTTATGTCCAGTGACTGTATTGTCAGAATGGATAGGGGGACAGAGTTGGCATCCTGTCATATACAGGACCGCCGGGAAAAATGAATACATTTGCCATTTACAGATGCACAACTGTCCCAAAATGCACAGTCATAGTTTTATGTGGATGGGGCAATTCCTGATTTTTTCTCAGCACATGCAGCACATGCAGCTTTGGTATGGGTGCATGAGTTCTCTTCAAAGCTCTGAGGTTCCATTCATGCATACAAAAACTGCAGAAGCACTGAAAGCATGAGCATTGCACCGTCCACACAAAATAACAACAGTACACATTGCAGATATTCCCATTGTATACAGGTGGAATGCCCAAATCAAATTTCTGCTTAAAATATTGCCAGAGTGAACAGCGAGTTGACCTGCAGAACAGGCATGGATTCTGTTGTTCAAAAGAAACAAAGAAAAGGGCCTTTGCCAGCTTTCCATACTATCAGAGAAGTCTGAACTAACAAGATATAAAAATGCAAACAAGGCAGCCAACCTTCAAAGGGAAGCCAGGGCCAAAACGGTGCCTTCTACATATGTATATCGACACTTGATGCCGCATTTCTCTTTTTTTCAAAAATGAAAATTGGCAGAAAAACAAATTAAGGCAATCATGTTTCAAAAGGCTATTCTATGCCTTACATCTCTGAGGTGAATTTTTTACAATTTGCTGGCAATACAAATATCTCAAGCGAAGCCAAGGATCCCCCCATCCATACTGAAAAGGTAGAGAGGATTCTTCAGTTTTGACAGGGGGGAAAAGAGACCCGAGCAGAGACTCTTGAGTGAAGAATCACAACGGTATCAAAAGACATCTTCTAATCGTGTTGTAATCATGCAGGCTTCCTGTATACTGATGTTTTTTCATGAATCTATGAAATATTGAACAATTTTTGATTAAAACCTCTTCCATATTCATATGCATTTTATTAATATGAAATAAGAATACATGCTAACCGGAAAAGAGAAATGACTTTGTATGAAGGATGATGAAAAGACAGGTTCACAAAATCATACAGTGCCACAGACATTTCAATATGAATCATTTTCTCTTTTAGAACAAAGAGTCCAGTGACACTTTTAAGACGCTGACTTTGTTCTATTGCTTCAGACCAACAAGGCTGCCCACCTTGATATTCTCTTAGAGCTGAGGATGAATTGGAGGAGAGGAGAGGAGGAGGGGGTATGCCACTCTGGATCACCACTGGCAAGAAAGGTGGGGCACCAATGAAGTAAATAAATACATAAACTAAACAAGGTGTCATTCTGATCCTGAGCTGTCCATCACAATTGACTGATTTTGAGGAATCCATCTCCTATCAGTTAACCCATTAGAATACAATTGGATAGGAAGTTTATCCCCCTCATGGATCACTGCCTTGTCGTGGCGAGGGGGCTTGCGTGGTTCAATGAGGCTGTGGGCTATGCCGTGGAGGGCCACCCAAGACGGACAGGCCACAGCAGAGAACTCAGACCAAGCGTGATCCCCCTGGAGAAGGAAATGGCAACCCACTCCAGTATCTTTGCCAAGAAAACCCCATGGACAGTATCAAAAGGCTAAAAGATATGACGCCGGAAGATGAGCCCCTCAGGTCGGAAGGTGTCCAATATGCTACTGAGGAAGAGCAGAGGGCAAGTACAAGTAACCCCAGAAAGAGTGAAGCGGCTGGGCCAAAGCCAAAAGGACGCTCCGTTGTGGATGTGTCTGATGGTGAAAGGAAAGTCCGATGCTGCAAAGAACAGTACTGCATAGGAACTTGGAATGTAAGATCTATGAATCAAGGTAAGCTTGATGTGGTCAAAAAGGAGATGGCAGGACTGAACATCGATATCTTAGGAATCAGTGAACTAAAGTGGACAGGAATGGGCGAATTTAACTCAGAAGACCATTATATCTACTACTGTGGCCAGGAATCTCGTAGAAAAAATGGTGTGGCCTTTATAGTCAACAAGAGAGTGCAAAAGGCAGTACTGGGATACAATCTCAAAAATGACAGAATGATTTCTGTCCGATTCCAAGGCAAACCATTCAACATCACAGTAATCCAAGTCTATGCCCCAACCACTGATGCAGAAGAGGCTGAAGTGGACCGGTTCTATGAAGACCTACAACACCTCATAGAACTAACACCAAAAAATGATGTCCTCATCATCATAGGGGACTGGAATGCTAAAGTAGGAAGTCAAAAGGTAACCGGAATAACAGACAAGTTTGGCCTTGGAAAGCAAAATGAAGCAGGGCAAAGGTTAACAGAGTTTTGTCAAGAGAACACACTGGTCATAGCGAACACCCTTTTCCAACAACCTAAGAGGCGACTCTACACATGGACATCACCAGATGGGCAACACCGAAATCAGATTGACTATATAATTTGCAGTCAAAGATGGAGAAGCTCTATCCAGTCAGTAAAAACAAGACCTGGAGCTGACTGTGGTTCAGATCATGAGCTACTCATTGCAAAATTCAGACTTAAACTGAAGAAAATCGGGAAAACCATGAGGCCATTCAGGTTTGACCTAGATCACATCCCTGATGAATATACAGTAGAGGTGAAGAATAGATTCAAGGGTCTGGATTTGATAGATAGAGTGCCTGAAGAACTATGGACAGAGGTTCGTGACATCGTACAGGAGGCAGCAATCACCACCATACCAAAGAAAAAGAAATGCAAGAAAGCAAAATGGCTTTCTGATGAGGCTTTACAAATAGCAGAGGAAAGAAGGAAAGCGAAAGGCAAAGGCGAAAAGGAAAGATTTACCCAACTGAACGCAGATTTCCAGAGAACAGCAAGGAGAGATAAGGAGGCCTTCCTGAATGAACAGTGCAAAGTAATAGAAGAAAACAATAGAATGGGAAGGACTAGAGATCTCTTCAAGAAAATTGGAGAAATCAAGGGAGCGTTCCATGCAAAGCTGGCCATGATAAAGGACAAAAACGGTAGGGACCTAACAGAAGCAGAAGAGATTAGGAAAAGATGGCAAGAATACACAGAAGAACTATACAAGAAAGACCTCAATGTCCTTGACAAACACGACGGTATAATCACTGACCTTGAGCCAGACATCCTGGAATGTGAAGTTAAATGGGCCTTAGAAAGCATTACTAACAACAAAGCTAGTGGAGGTGATGGTATTCCAGCTGAGCTATTCAAAGTCTTAGAAGATGATGCTGTTAAAGTTCTGCACTCCATTTGCCAGCAAATTTGGAAAACGCAACAGTGGCCACAGGATTGGAAAAGATCAGTATACATTCCAATCCCAAAGAAGGGCAATGCCAAGGAATGTTCAAACTATCGCACAATTGCACTCATATCACACGCTAGCAAGGTCATGCTCAAGATCCTACAAGCTAGGCTTCAACAGTACGTGGATAGAGAACTACCAGAAGTACAAGCTGGGTTTCGAAGAGGTAGAGGAACTAGAGATCAAATTGCCAACATTCGCTGGATTATGGAGAAAGCAAGAGAGTACCAGAAAAATATCTACTTCTGCTTCATTGACTATGCTAAAGCTTTTGACTGTGTGGATCACAACAAACTATGGCAGGTCCTTAAAGAGATGGGAGTACCAGACCACCTCACATGTCTCTTGAGAAACCTGTATAAGGGCCAAGAAGCGACAGTTAGAACCGGATATCCAGCCCCATCACTCCTTGGCAAATAGAAGGGGAAGTCGTGGAAGTAGTGACAGACTTCACATTCCTGGGATCCCAGATCACCGCAGACTGTGACAGCAGCCATGAAATTAAAAGACACCTGCTTCTTGGGAGGAAAGCGATGGCAATCCTAAACAGCATGATAAAAAGTAGAGACATCACCCTGCCAACAAATGTCCGCATGGTCAAAGCAATGGTATTCCCAGTAGCCATGTATGGCTGCAAGAGTTGGACTATAAGGAAGGCCAAGCGCCGAAGAATAGATTCTTTTGAACCATGGTGCTGGAGAAGACTCTTGAGAGTCCCTTGGACTGTAAGAAGATCACATCAGTCAATCCTAAAAGAAATCAACCCTGACTGTTCCCTGGAAGGCCAAATACTGACGCTGAAGCTCAAATACTTTGGCCACCAAATGAGAAGGGATCACTCACTGGAGAAGACCCTGATGCTGGGAAAGACTGAAGGTCAAAGAAGATGGGTACAGCAAAGGATGAGATGGTTAGACAGTGTCATAGATGCAACGAACATGAAGTTGAGCAAACTTCAGAGGACGGCGGAAGACCGGAAGGCCTGGCGTGATCTGGTCCATGGGGTCGCGAAGATTCGGACTCGACTGTGTGACTGAACAACAACAAAGGAAGTTTATGGCCATGTTCTTTTGCCCTGCCCTCTGGACAGGAAACTCAGTTAACTTTTCTGGTTGGACAACTGTCCTGTCAGGCACAAATCTGCTGAGTCAGTCTCTCTGCTACTCATGGCTACTCTGACTGCCCAGTCAGTCAGATAGTGAGGGGCAAAAGGTTTTCTGACAATTTCCTAAAGTTAGGCACAATTCACATTGGATTGGAGCACTGAACAATATTTATGGATTAGAATTATTTGAGTTATATATTTATTAGTGAAGTTCCAACTGCACAGCAGCTTCCCGCCAGCCCACAACAGTTTCCAAATAATATGATTACTAGAGCACTGAACGTCAGAGTGATGAGAGATCCCAATGTATCACGCCTCGTTTCAATAAACAAAGGACAGTGTAACAGCACCTGTGAGATTGTCCCTATTGTTCCAGATGCACAAGAACAATTTATTTCAATCCAGGGAATACCTTTGAGCCTTCCTATGTATTTGGCTGTTGGGAGTGAATTACATCTCGCCAAAAGAATTAAACATCTATGTTTGGGATGTTTTTATAGTAACCAAATAATTAGCAACTGTAAAGGAAGTTGTAGGGATATAGCCATAATACAAAGGAGAACACTTCCTGTATGAATCAGTAAGGAACCCAGACCAACCATGTGACAAAATAGCTTCTGTTGTAGAATACTGGGAATTCCCAAGACAGTTCGGAAGAAGCTAGCTTGCAGCCTCTCAAGATCTTTAGCAACTACATGTCAGCAGCATTCGACACGGTTGGCCACCAACTACTGAGCCACTGCCTTGCCGACGCTGGGATTCAGGGGTCTGCCATGCAGTGGCTTTCCTCGTTTCTTCAGGATCAGGGACAAAGGGTGGCCTTAGGAGAACAGATGTCCCAAAGGCACCCACTTGTTTGCGGTGTGCCCCGAGGGGTGATACCGCACATGCCTGCTTTGCTTGGCTACCGTGGGTAACATAAGAGAGGTGCTCTCCCCCCCCCCCCGTGTGAACTGGCTCAGCCAGACGGCGCTATCAGTATAACCTTGAAGGGAGGGGAGGGCTTGAATTCCACTATAGGTGTTTTTGCTGTCATGGGATTGGGGTGAGTCTCCCGTTCATGAGAGTGTGTTTGGACCTGCTTGCTGTTGACCCTGACACCTAGTCAATGATAGGAGTAAGACATCATCAGCATAAAGCATTGATTTACTTTTATATCCCCCTGACTTAGATTATTTAAGTGAAGTGCAAAAAGTGTTGGAGTCAAAATACAACCCTGCCTCATGTGACAAGGTTATCCCATGATACATTTTAGAACAGCCATTCCTGAAGCCAAATTGTTCAGGTCCCAAAATATTACAATTGTCCATCCAAGACTTAAATTTGAGTTCCAAATGCATGGCATACAATTTGCCCAGCACAGAAAGCAAACTAATGGGCCTGTAATTTGTGGGATCTAAGTGAGTACCCATATTTTTGTAGATGGGTACCATAACTGATAACTGCCAATCTGCAGGCATTTCACCTGTTTGAAAGAGTGAGTGTGTGGGGGGGAACAGCCAGAAGTGAAGCCCACCAAGTGGGACTGAAGAGGAACAGTTCAGAGGGAATGCCCTCTGGCCCTGCAGCCTTGCCAGATTTTAGGTGGTGAATCAGCCTAAGAACTTCATCAGGTTCAACTTCCTCCCATATTTCTGTAAATGAGGCTAAGCTATGTTTCATCTCAGAAGTCTTATCACTGGCCTCAATACCTTCACTCTCACATAGAAAATAGTCTACACAGATTTCTGGAGAGATTTCCTCTTCACTTTCTCTGTTGCCTATTTAAATCTGTAAGGATTTTCCAAAACAGTTGAGGGTGTTTTGATTGGGAACTGTTATCCAATTTTGGCGACATCAGTCTTGTGTGTCTTTACTTTTTCACACACAGTAGCCTCCTATATAATTTTTTCTGAGAAATATAACCTGAGAGATGATATAACCAGCCGACTGAAGTTAAATCCATCGAAGGCGGAGGTCCTGTACCTGAGTTGCAGGGGAGTGGGTCTGGGGATCAGGCTCCCAACCTTCGATGGGGCTCCATTGGTGCCTACATCGAGTGTGAAGAGTCTGGGGGTATGTTAGGTTGAAAGTCCGTGACTGGTCTGAAATAATCCACTCAACTTCCACAGCAAGAACCTGGGTCTAGCAGACCCTGCTCTGAAGTGCTATCTGCTATGCCTAGGGTAGCTAACCTCCAGGTGGAGCCTGAAGATTGCCAGGTATCACAACTGAACTCCAGACAACAGATCTCTCCCCCCACCCCCGGAGAAAATAACTGCTTTGGAGAGTGGACTCTATGGCATTCTATTCAGCTGAGGCCTCTCCCATCCCCAAACTCTGGCTTCCTTAGACACCACTACAGAATATCCAGGAATTCCCCAAACTGGAGCTGGCCACTCTAGTCAGGACTGGCCCCAATGAGTTCCCCACAAAGGCCTAGAAAGGGCTTCCTTCCTTTGCCTTTATACTGACAGAACCAAGTTTGGTTGCCTAGCAACAGCCACTGAAGGAAAACTTAGTCCCAAGAAGGAGAAGTGTCTTCATCAGGAGAGACAGCCGTTTTGATAGTTTATTCTGTAAGGGAAGAGTGTCCATGCTGGCAGTGGGTGGGGGAGAGTAGCGGACCCAGCACCCAGCCAATGGCATGTGAGTACTCTTGAGTGGCAGTTGATGGGCCATTGGCTGATTTATTTATTCTTATTTTATTTATTTTTTTTTACCCCGCCCTCCCAGCCAAGCCGGCTCAGGGTGGCTTACACAAGAACAGATAAAATTCCAACAATACAGCATAAAATCATCAACATCAATTAATATAAAGAACAATGTTAAAACCAAAAACATAATAACATAATAAAGTGCTAGCAAACGTAATTTCCTCATTTTACAGCCAGCTCTTTGGTCTTCTCCATTTGTCTTGGGTGATTAGCTCAGGCAGTAACTGAATGGTACAGCGGATCAGGGCTCTCTCACCAAAGGGTGTCAGTTGTTGTTGGTGGTGGTAGTGGTAGTGGTAGAGGTAGTGGTGGCAGCTCCAAAGGCCTGGTGGGAGAGCTATGTTTTATAGGCCCTGCGGAACTGCAACAGGTCCTGCAGGGCCCTGGTCTCTTCTGGGAGCTCATTCCACCAGAGTGGAACTGCCACTGGAAAAGCCCTGGTCCTGATTGTCACTAACCTGGCTTCCTTAATGCTCGGGAGAGCCAGCCAATTCTGGGTCCCTGAACACAGCACTCTCTGGGGTTCATATGGGGAAAGGCGGTCCCTCAGGTATTCAGGTCCCCGACCATAAAGAGCTTTAAAGGTAAGAACCAGCACCTTGAAGCGAATCTGGTATGCTATAGGCAGCCAGTGCAATGTCTTAAGCACAGGTTGGATGTGCTCCCAAATAGGGAGTCCCATCAATAGCCTGGCCACGGCCTGTTGCACCAGCTGCAGCTTCCAGATTTGTGACAAGGGCAGCCCCATGTAGAGGGCATTACAGTAATCCAGTCTCGAGGTGACCATCGCATGGATCACTGTTGCCAAGTCATTGCATTCGAGGAAGGGAACCAACTGCCTAATCAGCTGGAGATGGTAAAAGGCCAGCTTGGCAGTGGCTGCTACCTGAGCCTCCATCATTAAAGAGGCATCCAGGAGCACTCCCAAACTTCTAACCAGTGGTGCCCCATCGAAGGTCGGGAGTGGGATCCCTACCCTCGGACTGCTCCGACTCAGGCACAGGACCTCCGTCTTCATCAGATTCAATTTCAGCTGGCTTAGCCTAAGCCAACCAGCCACAACTTGTAACGCCTGGTCTAGGTCTTCCAATTTGGAGTCGGACTGGCCACCCAACAGCAGATAGAGCTGGGTGTCATCCGCATACTGGTGACAACCCAGCCCATGCCTCTGGGCAATCTGGGCAAGGGGGTGCATATAGATGTTAAAGAGCATCGGGGGCAGGACTGCCCCTTTGGACACTCCATATTTCAGTGGATGCCTTCCGGACAGCTGATCCCCCAGTGCCACTCTTTGTCCACAGTCTTGGAGAAAGGAAGCAAGCCACTGCAAGCCTAGTCCCTTGACTCCAATGTCGGCGAGGTGGTGGATCAGTAGCTGATGGTCGACCATGTCGAATGCAGCCGACAGGTCCAACAACAGCACTGCCGATCTGTCCCAATCCAGATGCCTCTGAAGGTCATCTGTGAGGGCGACCAGTGCTGTCTCCGTCCCGTGGGCTGGGCGAAAACCAGACTGGAAGGGATTTAGAATGGAAGCATCATCCAATAAGCACTGTAACTCAGTTGCCACTGCCCTCTCTATTATCTTGCCCAGATAGGATGCAGCACACTGCACAGTCAGTGGGAGAAATGGAAATGGCCAATACGTAAGGGAATTATATATATAGGATGGGGGGGTTCCACTTGTTATCCCTGCAATATGTTATGCCTACCAATTTGATAAGAATTGGAACACACTATCAATTCAAATGTTACAGGGAGATGTTCCCTACAAACGATTTCCATCACAGTGAATTTAACTATTCTTGGAAGTAATTCACCTGTTACAAGAATATAGTCTAAAACACTGGCTTCTTGGCATTGATTCTGGAGGCCACTTAAAATTTCCAAATTACATTTCGCTGTTAAATCCAACAAACAGGTACCAGCAATGTTGATGCCCTTATCCAAAGATATTCTACTATTTTGCAGTCTTCAAACTTGATTTCAGAAAATCCGCATTACTAACACCATTCATATCACCCATGAAAATAATCTGTGCTGTTAGATATCTGATCACCACATTTTCAACATATACAGAACCCCTCTTTGATATCATTCATTACTATAAATACCGTACATATAAAGTGAGTCTTCCAACTATTAATTGGCTGTTTTAGCAAGAGCACATTCCAAATAATAAATACGTAGGAAGGGTATGCAACCCTAATTTTAACAGAAAGACTAGCAAGAGAATCATCTGCGAAACTTTTACAGCATCTGTCAATTTATGTGCAAAAAAAGTACATCAGATTAGAAAAACTGAAATGACTTTAGAGGGATATTAATTTAATTATAATTATTCATTTATTTGGCATATTCTATGTATTTCCCAAGTTTTCAGTGTACAAGTTTTACTTATGGTTATTTAGTATACCAAGTGATACTACTAAATACAGTTTGCATTTGAAAATATAAATACATTCCTGCTACTGGTAGGGTTGCTAGGTATCCGGCTTTGAACTGGACAGTCCTCCTGTCCATGTTTTGCCAATTGGCTTCTTCAGAAAAATCTGTCAATCTTGCAGTGTTTGCCTGCCCATCCCCTCAAATGAAACACCACACAAGTTATGGGTTAAACTGGGAGTTTTATTTACAGATAAGATGATCTGCACCATTTCATTACAATTTTAAGCATAGGTTTTTATTATACTTGGAAAGCAAGCTTCCTCACAGGGCAAACCCACCCGGCTCAGAGCCAGGTCCAGAATCAATCTGTACCCTACTCATCACAGCCTGCATGCCATTCCGTGGAGGAAATGGAGAGGCACATTCCCACCCATGACTGCTAAGCCTTATAGAATCATAGAATGTAGAGTTGGAAGGGACCTTGCAGGCCATCTAGTTCAACCCCCTGCACTCTGCAGGAGCAGAGCCAAAAGATAGCCCTACAACATACCCAAAAGACGATCATCCAGCCTCCGCTTGAAAATGTCCAGTGAAGGAGCATCCACCACCTCCTGAGGCAGTCTGTTCCACTGCTCAACCACTCTGACAGTTAGGAAGTTTCTCCTGATATTTAGCCGGTAACGACTCCATTGTAATTTCCACCCATTAGACCTAGTCTTGCAATCTGGAGCAAGAGAGAATAGATCTGCTCCATCTTCTACATGACAGCCCTTCAAATACTTGAAGACTGCAATCATGTGCCCTCTAAGCCTCCTCTTTCCCAGGCTAAACAGACCCAATTCTTTCAGCCTTTCCTCATAAGACTTGGATTCCAACCCTCTCACCATCCTGGTCGCCCTCTTCTGGACACGCTCGAGCTTGTCAACATCCTTCCTAAAATGTGGTGCCCAGAACTGGACACAGGACTCCAGGTGAGGCCTGACCATAGCAGAATAGAGCGGAACGACCACCTCCCATGATCTGGACACAATGCTTCTGTTAATGCATCCTAAGATTGCCTTAAGGCTCATCATATGCTCCCCCAACACCGAAGAGGCCCCCGACTGAGTCACCTGGACTGCCAAGCTTCTAGGTACCCACTTTGAGGATCCCCCTAGTGCTGATATCTTAGGGTGTTTGCCAGCTTGAAAAACCCCCCTCAACCCGTGCTTTCCCACCTTCCCACCAGTTTTACCAGGCCTATTTATGCCTCCCCCTCACAGGCCATGCAGAGGAGGCAAAAAAGTTCTCCTCACAGCCAATTTGAGTGAGGACAAATCCTGCTCAGCCCAGAAACTGGTGATTAGCTAATCCCACGTGGTCTTTGAAAAAAGAGGGTGGGTAGGTGGGTGGGGAGCTCACACTTGACTGGAATGATCAGGATGGCAGCTGCTGCCAGACCTGGCTGGCTAGACACCCCCGATTGGCCAGCACCCCGTGCACTGAACCTTGGTAGGCTCCCCCCACCCTGGTGATTCTGTCCAAGGAGGTGGGGGTGGGGCAAACACCAGCACTTGCTCCATGGGCTGGCACCTGTCTTCTTTAAAAAAAGTACAAGATCGGTGAAACACTAAAAGACTAACAGATTCCCCTGAAGAAGCCTGTTGGCAAAACATGTAGGGAATTTTGGGAATTTTAACTGAGTAATAAAACCTATTTTTATTCGTTGTTGTAGGTTTTCCGGGCTGTATGGCCGTGGTCTTGGCATTGTAGGACCTGACATTTCGCCAGCAGCTGTGACTGGCATCCTCAGAGGTATAACACAGATGTCTGTTGCATATGGATGGGCTGTTGAAATTCTAATCTTATCTGTAGTGCTGTTGTAAGATGTAGAGCCTTTTGTGTTTTGCAGGACAGGAAACCATGCCCTATTTATTTTTAAACTCTCTTCTTTTCTGTTGAAATTGTGTTTATGTTTATGAATTTCAATAGCTTCCCTGTGTAATCTGACATGGTAATTGGATGTGTTGTCCAGCCTTTCAGTGTCTTAGAATAAGATACTGCATCCTGTTTGAGTTAGGCAATGTTCAGCCACTGCTGATTTTTCAGGTTGGTCCAGTCTGCACTGTCTTTCATGTTCTTTTATTCTTGTCTGGATGCTATGCTGTATGATATACTACGTACCCTGCAGTTGTAGACAGGTTTACATTGGGACCACACACCATAGCATCCAGGGTTAATGCATATATGCACCCTCTTGCCGAGATTGTCAGGAAGTTTGGAGTTGGGTGCCATCATTATGCCGATGACACTCAGCTTTTCCTCCTGATGGATAAATAGTCCAGTGGTTAAGGGGGAGCTGGCTGAAGTTGAATCAATCCAAAATGGAGGTCATGTGGCTGGGAAAGACTGGAATACTAGCTGGAGGGTCACTCCCAAGACTTGATAGTTTCCATCTGACAGCTATAAACTCTGTGAAGAGCCTTGGGGGCATGATTGGATTCTGCACTATCATTGGATAAACAAGTGTCCATAGAAACATAGTCGGTGCTTTTTCACCTATGCCTGGCCCACCAGCTGGCTCCTTATTTGTCAGGGTCAGACCTTGCCACGTTGATCCATGTAATGGTCACCTCCAAATTGGCCTACTGCAATTTGCTCTTTGTTGGGCTGCCCTTGAAGATGCAGGTGGTCCAGAATGCAGCTGCCAAGTTACCAACACAATTCTGCAGCAGCTGCACTGGCTACCAATTAGTCTCTGGATTCAATTCAAGGTATTGGTGTTAACCTTTAAAACCCTTAATAGTCCTCTAGGGGCCTCTTACAAGTGCCTGGTCCCAGGATAGCTTGATTAGCTGTCACTAGGAGGAGGGCCTTCTCAGTTGTGGCCCCTACTCTGTGGCATGCACTCTCAGATGTTGTACAAATATATTCCCAATCCAAACAGAAGCCACAATGAGTAGGAAGTTCTTTGGATATTTAATTGCAATTGAAATATCGGAAAACAGGCCAAAATAGCCTATCAAAAATTGACTGCTTTCTGAGCAATACAAGGAAGTACATGAAGTTTTATACTCAAAATGTTATAGGCAAAAAGATAACATCCAGAAATCATAATCGGTCACAAAATAACAGAGTAGTCATTCATTCATTGGTCAGTTACAGGAAAAGGGGTGACTACATGATATCTTAAACGTTTATTTAACCTAACCTTATTAATAACACCCAAGGATTCTGTCAAGTAGTCCCACCATGAGGTTGTTTTCCCCTTCTGCTGGAATATGCTTTGCTCTGCAGCTGCGTTTAGGTTTTGCTCCTTATCTGCCTGCTGGCCTTGAGTGCTCATCACTTGGGCGTGAATGCCTCCGACTCTCCCACTCACCCCTAAACTGTTAAACAATTCCCCGCATTCTGTATTCATTGTTTATTAGCCTCTAGGTGTCCAGGGGTATTGTATGAACCCACTATATTTACTATTGCCATTTTGTATGCGTCATTCCTGAATCAAAGAGTCCAAGTTGACTTCACCTTACTCTGATCAATAAAGTTGAATCTAGTTAAGAATCTGCTGTTGATACTGAGTCATTGAAGTACCTGACAGATTCTTCATACCCAAACAAAAGGTGTTGTTTTCAGATATGAAACTAAAGCCTGTGTTGACCCAGACACTGCAGAGTTTTACCCCAAACAACTAAAACCCATGAACTCTATACTGTGAGTAGAAAGCCAACAAACATATCTATTGAAAAACCTACCCCTACTTTACCAGAAATGCTGCACTGAAGGCCTGTTAAAATCGCCAGACAGCTAGACAGCTATTTCATCCAAACAACTTGAAAGGAAAACAAGAATGTTGTGTCTTGTCTGCAAGCATCAGCTAAAAAGACACTTTAACCTACAAAGGAGAGCCCATACCACTTAGCAGGCTTTTATTAAATCCTAATAAGATCTTAATATAAAAATGCATAAAGCCAGAAAAAATATAAGTATATGAATCGTCTGAATTAAAAATCATTATATATTCCCATCCGTGCTACACGGATGACACCGGTGCCCTGCCAGACTTGTTTAGTTTCTGCAGGGCATGCAACGCCAAATTGTTTAGGTTGGCCTTTGGAGGATAACCACATTTGGGTTGCTTTAGTTAGTGGTATGGTGCTAGCCACATTTTAATAGTTTAATGTTTTAATGTTAATATTTTATATTTATTATCATTCTTCTGTTGTTTTTAACTTATTTATATGGTTTTGATGTTGTCAGTCGCTGTGAGACCCTTTGGGTGAGCCACGACTAAAAAATGTAATAAACAAACAAATAAATAAGTGCATTTGAGCCAGGGGTTATCCTGACTTTGAGTGCATGTGCAGGGTGCCCTGCCCTTACTACACAGCACCAACATGCACATACCACCCTGTTATTATGAGACAACTTGCAAGGTTAAGAAATGTGACATGCCAGAAAGTGGGCTTCCAGTGTGTGCATGCGTGTTATGTG
This sequence comes from Gekko japonicus, assembly GCF_001447785.1. NCBI lineage: Eukaryota > Metazoa > Chordata > Lepidosauria > Squamata > Gekkonidae > Gekko > Gekko japonicus. The sequence goes on from NW_015160256.1 coordinate 119,289, forward strand.
CAGTCTAGTTGCTTCCCACTTACAACAACCCAAAGAATGAATGGCCTCCAAAAGGTCCTATTGTTTCTTTCCTCAGGTCTTGCAAAGAGAGGGCCCTCATGGCTTCCTTGATGAAAAGAAAAAGAGAAGAGATTGGATTTATACCCCACCCTTCACTCAGAGTCTCAGAGCGGCTTACAGACTCCTTTCCCTTCCCCTCCCCACAGTAGAAACCCTGTGAGGTAGGTGGGCCTGAGAGAGATCTTTTCAGGACTGCTCTTTCAAGGACAGCTCTTGTCAGAACTATGGCTTGCCCAAGGTCATTCAGCAGCTGTGTGTGGAGGAGTGGGGAATCAAACCTGGTTCTCCCAGATTAGAGTCCACGCACTTAACCACAACACCAGACCCTTTCTTGTGTACCCACCAGATGAGCTTCTTTGGTCCACGGAACAGTCAAGAGAGCCTCTGCCTGTGAACTTAAATGCTGGGAGAAGATGGTCTTTCAGATACCCCAGTCCCAAGCCATGCAAGGTTTTGACTGTGATTTGATTATGAAATTCATCCATTGTACCTTGGTCTTGCGTTCAGCCCTGCATGATCTTACTCAAAACAAACACACTTCTAGACTGGGTTGGGCTTAGAGGCAGGTGTCTGTCTCGGGTACTGGGTTTGGGGGAGGGTTGCCGTCATGGACTGTGTTCAAAAGATGAAGAAAGGGAGGGGTGGCAAGGATGCCTCTTGCCTGGGGCATCATTTGGTCATCGGCCAGCAATGATTCTACAAGAAATCCCTGGGAAATACATCTCTCCCATTGTGAATACTTTCTGTCTACTTCCACCCTCGACTTTTAATTATTTACTTCACTTTTTATCCTGTTATCACATTTTAAAGTCCATAGCCATTAATTGGGGGGGGGGGAGGGTTAACCTGCTGCCACCAAGGCAGTGGTCTTCCACTGTCTCCCAAAACACAAAACACTGCTGGATATTAAATGTGATGGGTGAGTTTATTTTGTGCATAACATTATCATTTTAATGACTTTAAATATTGCCTTAGTCTCCTGCTTCATAAAGGCAGAACGATGTCTCTACCTTATTGCTTTCCTCCTCATTGTCTTGGAGATTCCTTTTTTTTTTTTACGATTCCAAGTAATATTTCACTGCCAATTTTGTTCATTTGCATTGGCAGATACTGCTTTTCATTTACATTTATATATCACAACATTTGGCTGAAATTGTCTGTTTTCTTATATCTGTATATGTACTAGTGACAAAGATAGTTTTCATCAGGGAATTACTCTCTGCATAGAAAGCCAAAGCGGAACTGTATCATAGTATCACTTGGTGAACATGGGTTCCATCTCAAAGGAAATCCAAAAGTCAGGTGGTGCTTAAAAAGGGGTGGGTCCCAAAGTCCACCTGTTGTAAGGTGGACCTTAAACAAGCTTTTGGAGCTATCAGCTACGTAAAATGCCTGGAGACAACTTCATGTGGTCTGCTGCAATAATCCCCTAACATAAAAGGCACATGGGAATCCAGAAAGAAGTGATCCTTGGGAAATGAGCACCCAGAAGAAGACCAAAAGGGTTCGCCACAGAAGACAAACAGACATACTCTCATCTGCTGTGTCTTTAGATTTCTTTAACCAGGGATGAAGATTGGAGTTGGCACTGTGAGAAGACATTTGAATTATTCCCCTACTTCTTCCACCCTATGATTCTATTTGTCCCATTTTTAAGTCTCGATCTCTTTATTATAATCACTGAGGAAGCTGCCTTTGAAACTGAGGCTGCACTTCTAAGAAAAAAGGTTCCTGGGAGTAACCCCATTGAATTTAAAATGGAAGTTGCTTTCAAGTACACCTGCTTAAGAGTACTCCCTGATTAGGAGTACTTTCATATACCAACATTCCAACAGGGTCTTGCTGCCTGGGGATTCCTTCCAAATAAGCATGTAGTAGGATCTTGACTTGAGTAATGGCTAATGGTGGGCAGACTCTTGACAATTGTTGCCAATGTATGCTGTCATTCATCTGGTTAGGTGGCAGAAGCAGGCTGGCAAAACAGGGGGAGGGGCCACGATCTTCATCACCACATGATGATGTCCCTTCCTGCATGGCCCGGAAATGCCAGCATGCAGGGTGATGCTTTAGCACTTGCTCAGAAACGGCAGAGACTTTGGGGGTGAGCGCTAAAGCATTGCCCCAGTGCAATGCCAGTGCTTCCAGGTCACACCGGAAGGGACTTTGTTACGTAGCAGTGATTGCCTCCACCCCCCCGGTAAGTACCCACCTACCACTGATAGCCAGGCCATGCCTGGTGACCCTACCTTTGAGGATGTGCATTGCCAGATTTTTAGCAGGCATATATGACAATATTAACTGCTACGTGGAATATGGAAAAGGAACACATCAGTAAAAATAATAATAAAAAGATCTCTTTTTTGAGTCCAAAGTCACAAAATATTGCTTCTGAGGGATATTACGACTGTGTGGAATAGTATATAGATTATCCAGTTAAATAATATGGAAGTTACATTTTTAGCATTCGTGTCTAAGATAATTCTTCCTTCCAGCTAAGTTTATGGTACACCAGTACCATCTACTAGCTTTCAAAGGAAACAGCAAGCAAAGAAATCTTACTTGGTCTTCAGCTAATGGAAGCCAGAACTTCCTCCTTCATTCTTCCAGGACAGGGTTTGGAAGATAACCACATGGTCTCTGAAATCCCCGATACTTGAAATTGTGTTTCTAGTTAAATGTTCAGAAGACCAGTTGTGTTAACCTATTGCAACACAAATGACAAGAAGCATTATGATATCTTAAACAGTAACAAAATTTATTATAGGCTGGATTTTCATGAACTAGAACCCATGATTCAGTCATCGACTGAAGACATTTCTAGTGTGCTTTCTCCAGAATGGGACTCAAAACAGCCATGGTGACCACCAATGTGATGACACCTTTAAATAAAGCGTGGGGGTATGGTGTCCTCATACTTTGTACTTTTCTCTTTGAAATGTATCAAGACGGCTTACTGGGGAAGAATTGTGTACCTCATTATCAAGCATTTCCTAGTTAGGGATGCCAGCCTCCAGGTGGGGCCTGGGGATCCCCTGGAACTACAGTTCATCTCCAGACTATAGATAGCAGTTCCCTTGGAGAAAATGGACACTTCGGGGGGTGGACTCTATGGCATTGTACCCCACTGAGGTCCCTGTTCTCCCAAGCTCCACCCTCAAATCTCCAGGAGTTTTCCAACCTGGAGCTGGCAACCCGTCCCCCACCCTGGTAACCTGTCTTCTTGCGGACATTCTGATATTGTATTCAAATTAAATTTATTTTATTGCAAATCTAACACTAAAACCACAGATTCCTCAAACTGTATTTCCCCCCCACACCTGAAGAGCCCTGAAAATGTCCATTGTTACCTGGTTGGGTTGGATCCACTTGTGACAACTGCTGGTAATTAAAAAAAAAGAATGTGCCAGACTGGTTAGAAGGTAGTTTAGCACATGCAAATTGTTCCTGAAGAAAGCTAAGCTTTGAATGGATTAGCTTTAAATATTTCTCCTCTGGTAGCAAACTTTTCTGGAATGTGCATTTTAGGAATGATTTACCAAGTAAGTGGCACAGAAATGAAATTGTTGGCATGAAAAAAGTTAATGGCCAATTAAGTACAAAAACAAAAATAAATTACATGCATTGGTACCTAATTTGAAACTGTGGTTATAATCCAGGTAATGGAGCTCGGTTGGAGGTGTTCTTAGCACTCCCCTAGCTTAAAAAGTCATTTACTGCCTGGCCTGCTGATTCCTCTAATTGCTGTGATAAGCCACTGCAAATATAATTGGCTTTAGCTTGGAAAATATTTCTTCATAAAGCCAGAACAACAGCTGTATGAAAGTTCTTTTGATTTATATATTTATAGCAACTTAAGGGAGCTCATTAACACATTACGTCTGCAGGCACCTTTATTAAGCCAGAACGGGGAATGAAATATGACGATCACCTTTTGAGGCACTGTCTTTTTTTTTTTTTTTTTGCCCAGCTCTCTTTCTCCTGAACACATGAAGGACTTAAATACTAAGTCGAAAAGAGACACTTTTGATTCTTTTTCTTCCCCTTGTGTTTCCACCCGATTGTTTTCGCTGCTGAACATGAAACTTTTGAGTTGATATGTTGCTCTAGATCAGATGCTGACAAATTATTTCCTGTTCACCAGGCTTGTTTTCAAAGGTTTCCAAGTTTATTCCTCCCCCTGCATTCTTTGCCATTTCTCTCCTGTGGAAGGACTGTTAACATGCAATGTTATCTTCTCTGCACCGGGCACAACAGTAGTTCAAAATTTTGCTTTGTTTTGATACTCTGGATTATACTATACACCAGAGGTCCCCAACCTTTTCCAGCCTGCAGGCACCTTTGGAATTCTGGCACCACATGGTGAGCACAGCCACAAAATGGCTGCCTCAGGAAGCTGAACCAGGAACAAAATGGCTGCTGCAGCTTACCTTCAGTCATACAGTGAAGATCCTCATGTTGTGGGTTAGCAGCTGCTGCCAAAGCAACATTTAAAAAAAAAACTGAGAACCAATCAAATCTCTAATGGCCAACTCAAAGCCTTCCTGGACAAAAGTACCACCTGGCCTTCCCCTGGGGATGCCAGTCTCCAGGTGGGACCTGGGGATCCCCTGGAATTACATCTTATCTCCAGATGACAGACATCAGTTCCCCTGGAGAAAATTGATGATTTGGAGGGTGGTTTCTATGGCATTGTTCCCAACTGAGGTCCCTGTCCTCTCCAGGCTCCATCCCCAAATCCCTATGAATTTCCCACCCTGGATCTGGCAACCCTACCCACCCCCGCCAGTGGCTGGAGGAGGGGAGGGACTGGCAACTTGACCTTGCCCACTATCTAAAAACAATTGGTGGATCGCAGGAAAGGTGCTGGTTGGCACCATAGTGCCCCTGGGCTCCATGGTGGGGGGGCGGCGTCTGCTGTACACCCTTTTGGGTTGCATCATGAATGGACTGGTTATGAACGGAAAATATTTTTAAAAGAGGGAATTTACTTTATCTCTGGTTAGAGCATACATGTCCATTCTAGTAATGGAAGAGATTTCCTGTACTGCAAAATGACAGAAGGCTGCGAGGAAGGCTCCTTACACTTGAGGAAGTGCTACCACTAATACAACAACCTGCTGGTTCCAACCCCTCATGCGTGTCCTGCCTTTTATCCAAGACACTGGTACTTGGCACGCCAGTTTGGTGTAGTGGTTAAGTGCGCGGACTCTAATCTGGGAGAACCGGGTTTGATTCCCCACTCCTCCACTTGCACTTGCTGGATGACCTTGGCCAAGCCATGGTTCTGATAAGAGCTGTCCTTGAAAAAGAGCAGTTTCTGTCAGAGCTCCCTCAGCCCCCACCTACCTCACAAGGGTGTCTGTTGTGGGGAGGGGAAGGGAAAGGAGTTTGTAAGCCACTCTGAGACTCCCTTGGGTAGTGAAGGGTGGGGTATAAATCCAATCTCCTCCTCCTCCTCCTTCTACATGAGTTTCCCCCCCAATGTTATCTTCACAGGAATTTTGTGGTGGATCAAACTCTACCTGTTTACCTCATGGCTGAGCAGGAAATTTTACTGCAGGTTTGCTTGCTCGAAGTCTTCTCTTCTGCCTACCATATTTTGCTAGTTTTCAGTATGCATGACAAGCATATGTATGACAGAGGCCAAATGCCTCTTGGAATTCTGCATCTGCTATACCTAGCAAAGTTGTTCCCATCACTGCAGGCTCTGACTAGGCCTCAGTTCAAACACTGCACAACACCATCGTTCAGTTAAACTAGCAATGTGGTGGTGGAAAGGGCCATCCAGTCACCGCTGCCTTCTGGTGGCACCATTGGGTTTTCAAGACGAGACATTCAGAGGTGGCTTGACGTGGCCTGCCTCTGAAGAACAACGCTGGACTTCCCTGGTGGTCTCCCATCCAAGCACTAACTTAGCTTCTGAGATCTGATGATCGTTTCCCGGTCGCCATGTTCATCTGCAGTGGAACACCTAGATTTGAGTGCAGCAGCACCTCAGAGACCAACACGTTTTCCAGGGGATGAGCTTTTGAGAGAGTCAATGCTCCCTTCGTCAGGGAGCTTCCACTCTTGAAATCCTGGACCCTAAAAATCTCGTTGGTTTCTAAGACCTGATGAGACTGGGCTCTTTGGGGCCGTCCAGGTCAGGGCAAACTGGTGACAGTGTGATCATCTGGATGTGGGCCATTTCACTAGCTAGGGTTTGTCAGAGCCGCTCGAGCCAGCATCTAAAACCATGTTTGGAAATTGCTTCACGACGTCTTCATTTCTTCAGCTCTCCAAATAACCTGCTTGAGCAGGCTAACAGGGAAACAATAAATAATGCATATTTAAGGCAATGCACAAATACGAACCATTCGATAAAGCTAATCTCACTGTGGTAAAACCATCCATGTGTTAAAACCAGTCATCAATAAAAACCAGCAGCATAAAACAGTCTTGTACATAAATGTGGGCCATAGAAAACATCAACGATTGAGGGCAACAGGCTGGGATCCATGTAATGAGGAGGGGAAAACCCCCAAGACGAACTATAGTTTAAAGCCTAGTTGGATAGATGTAATTTCACCTGAAACCTAAATGTTCACAGAGACTATGTCAGGCAAGGTGACAACATTTCACCCAGAGTCCCCAGTTATTATTTGAAGACTACCTTCATGGTGGTTTTGTATGATGTGTGAGCATGGGTGTCCCGATGTAATCCTGGCTTGCCCCCTGATGAGAACCTTGTACACTCCCCAACTACAGAGAAAACTGTCCAGAGCAAAACTGATGGAGCCAACATTTGTCAAGGGAAACTGGGGCCTGGGTTCTTTGACTGTGTCAAAGGGTCTATGACTCAGTGGGAAAGCTTCTGCTTTGCATGCAGAAGGTCTTGGGTTCAATCCCTGGCATCTCCAGTTTAAAAAAGACCAGCCAGTGGGTGATGAGCAATGTTCCCTCTAAGCTGAGTTCGTGTGAGCCAGCTCACAGTTTTTTAGCCTCCGGCTCACACATTTTTTTGTCTTCGCTCAGGAAGGAGGGCTCCAGAGCAAACTGATTTTTGTGGTAGCCAAATCATTTGCTCACAGCTTTAATGCCAGTAGCTCACAAAGTTGAATTTTTTGCTCACAGGACTCCGTAGCTTAGAGGGAACATTGGTGATGAGGAGTAGCAAAAGGGGGGAAATAATTCTCCACACAGCACTGTTTCTGCATGGGAAAATGGCTCGGGGGTGGGGGGTGGGGAGCCCTTCCTAACCTCACGGTGCTGTACCCGTACATGCACTTTGCCCTAGGCTTCCATGCTGAAATACCACCTTTCAATGGAAGATCGTGGCACTAGGACAATTCAAGGTCTGGGAGGGACTTACCTGGCTTCGTCTGGTTTCTGCTGGCTCATTCCCACCTGTGGCTTCTCACCAACTGCAGCCAGGTTGCTGCTCTGATCACCATCCAAGCTGCCATGGCAACGAGTCCTGAAACTGAGGACCGCAGGAGGGTGGCTCTCACCCTGACCTACTCGACCCACCTGGTCTACTTCACCATCTGCTTGTTGGGATGCTGCAATCTGGGCCATGAAAGTGTTTGCCAAATGAAGGTACCATATTTGTTGGCAGTGATGCTACTGAGGTGAGCCGATTCCCAGGTCAGTTCAACTAGATCCGAGTCCCGTAGCACCCCAGAGTGCAACCAAATTGGTACCTGACAAAGGCGGCTTTGACTCTCGAAAGCTTCTATCCCAGTGATCTTGTTGGTCTCTAAGGTTCTGCTGGGTTCGGGTCTAGCTGTCCTACTGCAGAGCAATGCAGCTACCTTCTGAAACGTCCCAAATTAGTTTGTTTGTGCAGCAAATGTCCCTGTCTACTTCTGAGCTGGTTTGTGACTGTGCAGTAACTTTTTTCTTTGCCAGCTGTCCTCGTTGCCTGACTGCTGAGCCTTATCAACAGATGGACCTGGCATCCTGATGAACCAGGTTGTTCCAGATCTGGGAGGGAGACAGGGTTGCCAGCTCTGGGTTGGGAAATACCTGGAGACTTTGGGGGTGGAGCCTCAGGAGGGCAGGGTTTGGGGAGGGAGAGGGTGCAATGCCACAGAGTCAACCCTCCAAAGGAGGGGAACGGTTCTCTGTATTCTGGAGAGCAATTGTAGTGCTGGGATATCTCCAGGCACCACCTGGAGGTTGGCAACCATAGAGGGAAAGTGCATAGAGGGGAGGAGCCGGGGAAGACTGTGGGTATGGAAATTAGGGTCAACACCAAACCAGAAGCTGAAAATTGATCACAGCTGCCTCATGGGGCAAGGCAGTGGAGGGCCCCAGTCACACGGGCCAGATAACGTGGGGGGCGGGGTGGCTGTTTGCCCCGGAGCAAATTAAAGTGCAGTAGCCCGATCACACGGTCCCCCAAGTCCCCATGCTTAGGCTGTTAGCTGGCGATCATACGGTGATGCTGCAGTGTGGCAAAGGAGTGGTGCGGTGCGATCACACAAGCATTTCGCATTTGTGCGCATGCGCAGTTCCGCAGAGCAGCACTGCTTTCAGTTTCTTGTTTGTGCACATGCACTTACGAAAAACATCCAGTTTGCGATGGGACATGGACGGACACCAGATGCCGCGGGATACTAGCGCTCCCGCGATCAGACGCCCACCTGTGCCGCGCGTTTTCCGGATACTAGTGCACTTTCCTTGGTACTTTTTAACTCCGCATCTTCGGCAGGACGCCACGGGTTGGCCACGGGTGCGCTACACTTCCCAGATGTTGCAGTGTGATCGTGCCCTGAAAATCTGCCTGAGATTTGTGCCTTTTGTGTGGCAAATTCTCCGTGTGACCGGGGCAGAGGGCAGTTTTTGGGTCACTGCTTCCAGCCATTCTATGTAGGGCCTTCATAGCATAGGCTATCCCACAGCCCAGGGGTGGCCAAACCTGCTTAACATAAGAGCCACACAGAAGAAACATCAGATGTCTGAGAGCCACAAGACATGAACAAATATTACACACACATTTTTATTGGGAAATGTGCAAATTTGCTTTTATTGATATTACCATTAAATAAGACTGCCAGAAATAAAAAACAAAAGGGGTAAAAACAGATATTGATGATGATATTTAACGAGACAAATGCTTTCTCCATGCCAGCCGGGGGGTGGGGGTGCTTTGAGAACACATTTAAAGTTAAAGACGCTCTCTTTCTCTGTTCCCCCTCCCCCTCAAGCCTACCTAGGGAGGGGGACACTGGCTGGGGAAGGGAAGACCCATCAGGGAGGCAGGCCTCCCCTTCACTTCCCCAGCCACCCTGCCGGGAGCCACACAATATGTGTGAAAAAGCCACATGTGGCTCCGGAGCCGCAGTTTGACCACCCCGCCACAGCCCTTCCCTTCTTCCTCTTTGTATAGCTAAAGTATAATGATGCACTCTGATCCCACCTGGTGGGATTGTCTTGCATACCTTTCCCCCCAGCGATTTGTACAGTCTGTGGTGGGCCAGTGGGAGGGCGGTAACTCCCCCACCCATCCTGCTGTCCTCATGTATGTAATAATCTGAAAAGGTAAGTCTGGAAGACAGTCAGCCCATCTATACTACTGTGGGATGGAGGGGTGGAGTACCAGAAAGGAAGAGGAAACTACAGTACCCACAGTCCTTCGCAAAGCTATTCATGCATGAAAACCCTACTGAACCACATTGCCTCTGGGAGCTTTGTCTCACCATCATACCTAGGGTTGCTAACCTTCGAGGTAGGACCTGGAGATCTCCCAGGATTACAACTGATCTCCAGGCTATGAAGATGAGTTGTCCTGCAGAAAATGGCTGCTCTGGAAGGTGGACCCTATTGCATTATAACCCATTGAGATTTCCCCTCCTCAAATCCTGCCCACCCCCCAGGCTCCACTCCCCAAATATCCATGCATTTCCCAACTTGGAAATGGCAACCCTAATTCATACCCCAGACTTTGTCACCTTCTGTAGCAGCAACCTTGGTTGATATCTACAAAAAATCAAGGTAAGTGGAAAGGTCATTTTAGGTACAAAATGTATATTGATTTCACAACTCACCGAAATCCAGCCTTAAGTATCTCAGTTTAAAATGTGTAGACTTTTCTTCCTTTCCTCAAAGTACAAATGACTGCAGTACCAATGTAATTGTCCTTCTTCCTTTGGAGGTAACAAGTCAGAATAGAAGGTTGTGTGGAAATTTCACAGGACCATACTTACTAGCACTTACCTGTCTTCTTTCCCTATTTGTTTCTTATTATTCTCACTTTTGGACTCCCTAAAAGCAGAAAGAAAGAAAAATGACATACTTTGGGAAATGGTACTTCCTGCAGCGTCACATTGTGGCCAGGTATCTTGCTTCCCTTTTTGTATCACTTCACTCGTTATGACAGAAAGATTATGGTAAAATTAGCATCTTCTTCTTCTTTTTTAAAAATGCGTTCTTACTTTCTACCATTTTGTGCAACTATATAAACATATGGCAGGTATTCTCTTCCCCCCTCCTTAGCTGACAAAAACACACGTTGTTCGGTGATAGTGTTTTGCTGCCAAAGCGACTGTAAAGATCGAAGCATACTGAAATAGCTCATTTAATGCTCAGCCCCCAATAGCAGCTACCTCTTCTGGTAAAATCATTTATAGCAATGAATAACTAAGCGTCATGTTATGATTTATATATTATGTGAGTTTAATCCCTCATTATCACTTTGGCCACGGCCTCGCCAAACTAATGAGCTACTGACATTGTTAAAAATGAGCATGCATCTATATTGTCAAAGAATCCAGGTGCTAATTAATTGAATCGCTTAAAAAGCAAATGGAAAAAAAAAAACCTATTCTGCATGGCGAAAAGGGCTATAGTTCGCACTCTGTGATGGGTGTGCATCCCCGTGAGAGAGTCAGTTCCCAGGGAGCTGCGTCACAGCTATGCATTATAGGAAGTGATACATTTCAGGTTAGGAGCGTCAGCTGACGATAGAGTTGAGTTTGGTTCTCAGTGACTCCCAGTAAATTCTATGGGACACAGAAACTGGATTGAAATCTGAGACATAGTCAGGGGTCACTTCATAGAAAAAGAGGTGCAGGAGCTCATTCGCATAACTCATTAGCATAACTTATTTGCATATGCCACACCCCCTGACATCACCAGAAGTGTGTCAGAAGGCAACACCCACCGCTCAGGCTCCACTGGACTGTTTTGGATTGCTAGCTATTGGTGGGGGGGAGGAATGTGCAGATCTGTCCTCGCAGAGGAGGGAGAGCTTGTACCTAAATAAAACTTGGTCTTAAAGGTGCCACTGGACTGTTTTGGACCAGGGGGCTATGGGGGGGGTCTCTTCAGCTTACCTGGCTGCTTATTGCTCTGACTTATGGCTGCTGGGAGCAGGGGGTGGGGCTTGTTGCATGTGCCCGCCCCCTGGGCTCTTTACTGCTGGAGCTCCGTTCCTGTGCGCTCCTGCAGGAAATGACCCCTGGATATAGCTCAAGGGGGCACTGTGCTTTAGGAACACAAGACAAAAAAAATTGGCCGTGAAATTCTGGCACCAGGTCTCAGGTTCACTCCCCCCCTCCCATCTCCAGTAAAAAGAACCACGTAGGAGGTGATGTGAAAGACCTCAAACTAAGACCCTGGAGAACTACTGAGTAGACAACACTGAATTTGATGGACCAATTGTCTGATTCAATATAAGGCACCTTCATGTGTTCCTCTTATTAGCAATGTTGCTTCAAGAAGGAAAGCACCTTATGTGTGGTCAGAGGATAAGTATACCCTAGACACATGTCAGTGTGAATGTGTTCACTTCACGACATGATTCCTATGTCACACTAAAATAGTGTAAGGAAGAAAACCCTCTTGATTCTTCTGCTGTGCTAGAAAGAGATGTTGCTTAGGGCCTACACCACGTTAAACTATCCCCCCCCCGGCAAATCTGAACAGTGACCCACACAAACAGGTACAAGGGATCTGCTGAAAAATTGACGGGAACTTCTACAAGCTTGGAAAGAATACTGAAAATTTTTATAAAGTGAAAGCAGAAATTAAAGTGTATTGAAGGAAATAAGAGAAGTATCTGGGCCAAGGAATTAGCAAAACTGAAACAGTCAAAATAATACCACTCCTCTCAGGAGGAGAGGCGAAAGGTTGAAGAAATACTACAGAAGGAAAACTCACATTATAGCAACCTATACCTCAAAGTTCAAGGGAGGGGAATCTGAGAAAGGAGGCAGAAGTCAGAGAGTCAAGGGCAGCAAATGATTGAAAAATAAACCACCAAAGCAGAGACACATGATGCATAACAATGGCCACTCCATCACCACACAAACATGGGTGGGTTGGAGCCTGTCAAAGGTAATTTGGTAACAGATTCTGGCCTCAGTTATAGGTCAGCCAGCTGGACTCAATAAACAAAATGGTTTCTTTTCAGACTTGGTAAGTGGGAGGAGCAAGGTGGGTGTGGGTGGTAGAAAGGACCATGAAGTCACGGCTGGCTTATGTTGACTCTATAGGCTTTTCAAGGCAAGATATGTTCAAAGTTGGCTTGCCATTGCCTGCCTCTGCGTCATGACCTTGGAGGTCTCCCACCCAAGTACTGGCCAGAGACGACTGTGCTTAACTTCCAAGATCTGATGAGAACAGGCTAGCCTGGGCTACCCAGGTCAGGGAGAGCTGGGTGACCAGGTATTAAATATCAAGGCATGAAGGCAGGTAGTCGGCAATGCTCCCTGTAAGCTCTGGAGTCTTCTGAGCAAAAATGCTACTTTGTGAGTTACTGACACTCAAGTTGTGAGCAAGCAATTTGGCTACTGCATAAATTGGTTTGCTCTGGAACCATTCTTTCTGAGCTAAGGCAAAAATCTGTGAGCTGGAGGCCAAAAACCTGTGAGCTAGCTCACACTAACTCAGTTTAGAGGGAACGCTGGTAGTCGGTGATTCAGGGCCTTGAGAAGCATTTAGGAAAGGTAAGCAAGGGGACATGTGAGGTGGCATGAAGCAGTCTTGGCCTGATCAGAAGAACGGAGCTTTAGGGGGCAATATGGGCCACAATACATTATTATGAGGGCAAGTCTGGAACAGGAAGATTTTTTTGACATACTATGTTTGGCTAAAGACACAACAATTAATCATAGAGAAGGCTTAATTAACAATGTAATGGCTAGATACTGGGTAGGGTTGCCAAGTCACTTACCGCTAATAGTGGGGGGAAGTTGGTCCCTGCCCGGGACATTTGTGCACATCCGCCACAATGAAATCACCCGGAAGTGACGTCACCACGTTGGGCACGTTGCTGGCTGATGCGCTAGCAAGCAGCCTGGAAACTCTATGGTACCATAGAGTTTTCAGGCTGATTCCTAGAGCATCAGTTGGTGACGTGCTCGGCACGATGATGTCACCTCTGGGTGACATCCTCATGCCGGGCAGGTCGGCCCGAACCGGGCACTTTGGGGGCGGGGTTCCCCCACCAGCCTTTTCCGGACAGGCGGATTGGGGACCCTTTTAGCAGGGGAACCTCTGCCCTCCTGGGGGACCTGGCAGCCCTAATACTGGGTGAGATGAGATTTTTTTCCTTGCGGCAATCCATTAAATGCCAGTTAGCCTGAAGTGATTAGGCCGAATCCTACCCTTTGGTTGATTTTGGTTGTCATCAAAATATCTAGAGACCCTGTTTCTTGGCCTTGTGCAGTATTCGGTTCACCCAGTTTTGCTTGGGGGATTTCTGGAGATTTGGGGCAGAGTTTGGGGAGGAAAGTGAGCTGAGCAGGGATGTCATTCGGTAGAGTCTGTGCTCCGAAGCTGCCATGTTCTCTGTAGCCTGGAGATCAGTCATAATCCTGGGAGGACTCTGGCCCCACCTGGAAGCTGACAACCCCCTGTGGGCTATCGAGATGAGCTGGTCTTGGCATCAAGATGGGAGGGGGAGAGAAAACAGAATGGAAACTTGGCAACAGATCTGATGCATCTTTACTTGGAAGCATCTCTTAACTTCAGTTAATATGATTGCAACCCAGGTTGTGCGAAAGCAAAACTAGCATAATTAGTATGAGGCTTATTACCAAGGACTAACAATGCAGTCCTAAACAGAGTTACACCCTTTTAAATCCATTCCATTCAATGAGTGTAGAAGGATGTAGCTCTACTTAGTGGCTCAGGGATGGAGCCTTATGAACATGGCATACAGCTAAAGGCAACAGTGCTCAAGCCAAGCAGAAAACAACCTGCTTGTGCACTTTGGCTATGCTGACATCTAACCCCTTTCCCCTGCTTATCCAGGGGAAAAAAAAGGCTTTGGGACAGATTCTGAGATCTAGAAACCCATAATTGCTTGAATATGGCCCATGCTAGCCCAATGTCATCAGATGCTGGAAGCTAAGCAGGGTCAGCTTGGGTAGTACTTGGATGGGAAACCACCAATGATGTCCAGGGTCACTGTGCAGAGGCCGGCGATGGGGAACCTTCTCTGTTTGCCTCTTGCCTCGAAAGCCCTATGAGGGGTCACCAATACCTAAGTCGGCTGCAACTTGATTGCAGTTTCCATAAAAGCCATATTTCATGGGGCATTTTGCAAGTAAGTAGGGCTTAACTCAAAAAATCAAAATTGGAGTGCAGTTGAAATTTGTTCCTCAAATTACACACCTGAGAAATTTCAAGGGGGGACTGAAGAAATTTGAAAAGTCAACTGAAATTTCACAGGGGACCACTGAACATATCTAGAAAGGCTAAGGCCATAACTATCTTGTAAGGCCATAACTATCTTGAATGAGGCTGTCTATGAGATTTGGGGGTGGGGGAGTCATTCTCCTGCCTCCCTTCATAAAAAAACAAACCTTTAGCCTCCAGATTGCTCACCCCACGGCCATTCCTTCAGGTACTCCTCTTCCCACAAGCCCACTCATGCACTCCGCATGGGCATATATTTGTTTTCTGCTTATTTTTGTAGATTATTTCTTCACTCTTCACTGCCTCTCCAAAAGAAGTGCTTATAACAGATTTAAAACAAGCAATAGCCAGTTTAAAATTGTAACCCACAGCTAGGGTTGCACGGTCCCTACCTTTCGCTGGTGGGGGGCTCCGGGCTCCTCTCCTGGATTTTCTTACGTGCCCACTTTGTGTGTCATGCTGCAACAGCATCACCTGGACATCATCACGCTAGGCACATCGCGGGGGGAAGCTCTAGTGTTCAACAAAAATCTCCATGGAAGCCAGTGGGCAGATCCAGGGGCCCGGAATTGGGGGAAGCTCCACCCCCATGGGGGGGGGGGACGGCAACACTACCTGAAGCAAAAAAATGATTTTTAAAAAAGAATCCAAAAAGTAGCATCAGAAAAGGAACACATCTGGGATTGCCAGATCTGGGTTGGGAAATACCTGGAGATTGTGGGGGTGGAGTCTAGGGAGGGCGGGGTTTGGGGAGGGGAGGGACTCCAACGGGGTATAAATGCCATACAGTCCACCCTGCAACACAACCATTTTCTCCGGGGGAACTGATCTAGGTTGTTCTGAGATCAATTGTAATAGCAGGAGATCTCCAGGTGGCACCAAGGCAAAATCAACAAACAGTATCTATATCAGAACAAGCCAGCCAATACATTCACAACATTTAATCATGAGGAGATCCAAATTACTTGTCTGTTGTGATAGTTTCATTGAAATCTAATAAATTCTGCCCGCCCTTCCTCTGAGTTCCTTTTCCTACTTTATTTCCTGCTATAAAACACTTTAGGGCATTTTCTTTGTTCCTTGTCACTTACTGAGGTGATATAATTTAATTGCTGCTATTGTATTGCTCAGATTTGTTTAAAAATGTCTACGTGACACCTGCTGCAAGTTCAGGGTGGCTTGCCACCAACATCAAACAATAAAGAATCCTTGCACATAAATAACAATAGTTCAGAAGACCCAAGAAACTAAAAAAATAAAGAAAATCTACTCAAAAGGGCTTTCTGAGATACAAAATGTATAGGACTTCCAAAAGGAAAAAAAAGCCTTAAAAAGCCCTCTCTCTCACACTCACACACACACACACAAACAGAAATAATTATTACAGACTTTTAAAAAGTTCTCTATTCCCCATTCAAAATTTATCCAATTGGGGGTGGGTGGGATATGGTTTTGCCACAGTTGTAGAAGCTTGTACAAGAGTAGCTAGCAAGACCTACTGGACTGACCTAAGATGTGCAAGTATGGTTGCCAACACCCAGGTATATATAGGAGATCTACCAGTAATACAACTGATCTCCAGAGGAACACATGAAGCTGCCTTCTACTGAATCAGACCCTTGGTCCATCGTGGTCAGTATCATCTACCCAGACTGACAGCAGCACTCCGGGGTCTCAGGCAGAGGTCTTCCACATCACCTACTGCCAGGTCCGTTTTAACTGGAGATAGCAGGGATTGAACCTGGGACCTTCTGCTTGCAAAGCAGAAGCACTATCACTGAGCTACAGCTCCTCCCCAGTGACAGAGATCACTTCCCCTGGAGAAAGTGGCTGCCCCAGAGGGTGCCCTGTATGGCATTATACCCTACTGAGTTACTTCCCCTCCCTCAACCCCACCTTCCCCAGGGCCCGGACCCAAATCTCCTGAAATTTCCCTACCTGGAGATGGCAACTCTAGGTACAAGGGAAGATGGTCCTTTAAAGATGCAGGCCTCCTTCCTTGACAAGTAAGAAGAACCAATATTGGTTGTAATTGCTGTAATCCGCCCTGCTATGCAGGGGATAGTGGACTAGAAATCCAATTAAATCAGTCAGTCAATCAATCGAACAAACAAACCACCAGTGAAGTCGTTAAACAGCATTTCTGGGATGGATCCAAGTAAACATCTTAGCTCTTTGCCTGATTGGATAAGGATAACTTGGTGATGGTGGGAAGTGACATCAGGTCACAGCTGACTTAATACAATCCCACTGGGGTTTTCAAAGCAAGAAACAAACAGAGGTGGTGTGCCATTGCCTGCTGCCACCGGACTTCCTTGGTGGTCTCCCATCCAAGTACTAATGGAGGTTGACTATGCTTAGCTTCTGAGATCTGATTAGAATCAGGCTAGCCCTGGCCATCCACGTCAGGACAAGGATAACTTAATTCTATCCAAAACAGACATGTCACTCCTTTCCAGAATATCCATTATCCTAACCAATTTGTTTGGTTTCAGTTCTTCCTCATCCATTTTTCCACTGCGTCCAGGCCTCCTCCTCCTCCTGGAAGCCAAAAGGACTGCATAAATGTCTGAATCATCCCTCAATTCAGAACCATTGCCTTGGACTGCTAGCTATTGGGGGGGGGGAGAGAAAGTGCAGATCTGTCCTCGCAGAGGAGGGAGAGCTTGTACCTAAATAAAACTTGGTCTTAAAGGTGCCACCGGACTGTTTTCGATTGCTAGCTATGGGGGGGGGATCGCGTAGATCTGCCCTCACAGAGGAGGGAGAGTGTGTACCTGAAGGTGGGCCGGGGGGGGGGCTCTGCAACTTACCTGGCTGCTTCTTGCTCCTCATGGCCCAACTGAGGGCTGCTGGGAGCAGGGGGTGGGGCCTTGTTGCATGTGCCCACCCCCTGGGCTCCTCACTGCCAGAGCTCCGCTCCTGTGCACTCCCGCAGGAAATGACCCCTGCAATCACCTTCCCTTCCTGTCTCCACAACAGGAAACTTGTGAGGCAGGTGAGGCTGAGAGAGTTCTGAAAGAACTGTGACTGGCCCAAGGTCACCCAGCAGGCTTCAGGTGGAGGAGTGAGGAATCAAACCCGGTCCTCCAGATTAGAGGCCACCACTCTTAACCAGTACGCCACACTGGCTCTAATAGTAACTGAAAGTATTAATGATGTGTTCAAAATAAATACTCTGCTATAAGTATTTTTTTTTTTAAAAAACAACAACCCAGCAACAGCATAGATAATGAGCATCATCATATGCTAATTTTCAAAATCCTGGCTTTGGTTGCTGTTTCTATTCAGTTCAAGGGAAATAAAGAACTTTGGAATGGCCATTGTGCGCATCTCATTGTGATATGCCGTGCCGACAATTTACCCCACTTCTCGGCAGGTCGGAAGCTGCCTGCTGCACAATATTAACCAGATCACAGGCAATTTTAATCAGGGAAAAAAATATGCATCTTTGCAATAACATTCACCTTCCCTTTGCACGCATTGAAGGTTGCTTCCCAGGACGACTCCATCTGGGCCTCCCTCGCGTGGAGACCGGCCTTTGTGCGAGCGGAAAATTAAAATGACTCTCCTATGAGAGATGTTGCTGCCCAATTGTGCTCCAGACTAATTCAAAGAACCCACAAGCGGCATCATGTGGAGAGGTTAAAAAAGAATAGGATGGGGGGGAGAGAGAAGGAGGTTACTTAATGCCTCTGGGTGTTTTGGATCCAGGTTAAATTGTTTCCCTCTTCAGCTGCTCTTGAAAGGCTGAGCTGCACCGTATAAATCACATTACTTAGTTTCACCAAAAAAAAAGAGAGAGGTTTTTCCTCCTTCTGTGAAGTAAGATATATCTCCCCCCCCACCCCCACGATTCATGAAGAACAGGCTGTATAAATTCAAATACCGCATTATAATATACTAGACACAACTGGCTTTATTGTGAAAACAAACCTGGTGGGACTTCTAGTAGGATCATGTTCAACAGAACTTGGCCAGGGGTACAGTGGCTAGATACGAACAAACTAGGCCCGTAGCTGCAGTGGGGCATCTCGGGGCCCAGCTCCCTGACTTTTAGCCAAGGCCCCCTGACTTGCTTGGGGGGGTGGGGGGCTGACTTATTTAAAGGCCCTCCAAATTTAAATAATCCTGGCTACAGGCCTGGAACAAACTGTTTGTAGGACAGATCATTCATAAAATGACATTTGATTTGAAACACTGTTGGGTGGATGCATTTTGTTAATGGTGATAGCACTACCCAGGGGTCATTTCGTAGAAAAAGAGCTAGGGGGACTCATTAGCATAACTCATTAGCATATGCCACACCCCCTGACATCACCGGAAGTGTGTCCTCCCCACAGCCGGCGGCGACCTCCAGCGGCCACCAGCAGGGAGCTCCAGGCCCCGCCCTCCCGCACCTCACCCGGGGGGATGGTGTCCCCCCGCGTCCCCCCCAAATGACCCCTGGCACTACCCTTTCTTACATGCCCAGGGAAATGCTGATCACTACTTTGGGGTCAGGAAGCAATTGTTTTCCAGGTCAGTTTGGCCAGGGATACTGGAGGGGTGGGGTTTTTTGCCCTTTTTTGGGCATAGAGCCGGGGACACTGGGGGTGGGGGGAGGTATTTATGAATGCCCTGCACTGTGCAGGGGGTTGGACTAGACCATGGATGATTCTAGGATTCCTCTGGCATGAGGTGTCCTCCCAGATGCAAGAGGGAAGGGCTGTGGCTCAGTGATAGAGCATCTGCCTGGCATGCAAAGGGTCCCAGGTTCATTCCCCGGCATCTCCAGTCAAAAAGGGATCAGGTAGGAGGTGATGCTGCTGCCAGTCTTTTTTTTTTAAGCCCCCGGAGGGGATTTTTTATTGCATTTTCTATAAACTACAACAAAACAAAAAAGGGAAGGGAAAACTACATCTATGGGAGAAAGGAAAGAAAACCAAACTATAAAACCAAGAATAGGAAATCATTACAAAAGCTTGTATCTGTGTTAGTCTAAAATGCTATGATTACATTGAACATAGTCGATCATGCTATATTATTTTTCTTTAAAACCATTGTTTTCACTATTTAAAGAAAATCACAAGAGCATCATTGATATCTTTAAGGCTTTAAGGCACAACTCAGAGTTCTTCAGCCTTCATTTTGTTTTATCTTTTCTATTCTCTCTTAGGGGCTGCTGCCCCTTTTTCGGAGACAGAGTCCTCATTGGAAGTAGCGGAGTCCATTTCATCACCAGGTTTGCTGTCTTCTTCTTCCTTGCAGTCCTCACCGGACTCTCCCAGTTGCAGTCTAAGGAACTCACGCGCTTTAGAAACAGAGTCAATTTTTTCTTTTTTATCCTGCATTTTGAAAATGGCACCTTTGGGAGTCAACCATATGTAAGGAATGTTGTTTGTTTTTCAAAATAGGATCAAGTCCTTGTACTTCTTCCTCCTCTTCCTTATTTTAAATGGAATATATTTTAAGATCCTGATGATGTTGCCTCCAGTTTTCAAGGGTGTTCCTGTAGTTGCTTTCAGGATTTGATCCCTCACATGTCTCTTTGAGAATCTAACCACTATCTCCCCAGGCAGATTATTTTTCTTGATATAAACGAAATAGGTTCTATAAACCACATTCATTCCGCTTACAAGGTATTCTGCTTTTATCTGTGATTGGGGCTAGCGCATCACTCAGCAGTTGCTTTAGATTCTCTTCTTTTGCTTCAGGGACCCCTTGGAACCAGAGGTTAGCTTTTTCCATTTGTAGCTGCCAGTCTTGATTAGATAATAGTGACCTCAATGAACCAAGGGCCTGTCAGAACCCACAGCCAACAACGTAGTACACGCTTATCAGGAAAGGTAATACTTTATTGAAGATCTATAGATGCATTAACATAGACACTGTTAAGAATGGCGGCTGCCCATCAGGCATAATAGGATATCGGGCATTCGTATGCACCCCCCCACTGCCCTGGCCAATTAGCCATACTCCTGTGCGCGGGAGAAGGAGCTCAGGCCGTTAGTGCTGAAGCTGGGAACCAACCTCTCTCCCATGGTTCCACTGAAGCTAGACATCACACCACCTGCACAACTTAGAGATAAGCATTACAGCAGTGAAGAAGCACAGAAAGAATGCAGCGGCAATTAGTAGTCAACAGATCTCCCCAACCCCCATGGCAGCATAGCTGACATACTGCCCTCTCAAAAATCAATTTCTCCCCGTAATTCCGGGAGGTCTCCCGGTCATTCCGGGAGGTCTCCCGGTTTGTCCGAGAAGTCACGATGAAACTTCAACAACAGTCTAAGGGCCCGAATATCCCCTACTTCCACCCACTCAAGGTGCTGGGGTCCAAAATCCAACCATTCAACCAAATACATCAACTTCCCACATTTGATCTTAGAGTCCAAGATTTTAGAAATCTCATAATGTTCCTCGCCCTCAATCAATATCGGAGGGGGTACAGGCTTTGATGGACGCCAAAGGCAGGAACTGGAATCCTTTTTCAGGAGGCTGAAATGAAACACAGAATGTAGTTTCCTCAAGCTTTTTGGCAAATCCAGTTCCACAGCAACATCATTAATAACTTTCTTAACTTTAAGTGGACCAATGTACTTCCAGCCCAACTTTCGACTAGGGCGCAGCATCTGAATGTTTTTTGTAGACACAGACTGAGTCTCCAGGCTTTAGAGCCCAGCCCTCCACCCTTCTCTTATCAGCCTGACATTTGTACACCTCCTTGGCAGCATTTAAGGTCTTACAAAAGAGTGGCCACGAGTCCCTCAATTTTTTATCAGAATTTTGTCAGAACGCACAGCCAACAACGTAGTACACGCTTATCAGGAAAGGAAATACTTTATTGAAGAGCTATAGATGCATTAACATAGGCACTGTTAAGAATGGCAGCTGCCCATCGGGCATAATAGGATATAGGGTATTCGTATGCACCCCCCCCCCACTGCCCTGGCCAATTTGTCATACTTCTGCGCGTGGGAGAAGGAGCTCAGGCCATTAGCGCTGAAGCTGGGAACCAATCTCTCTCCCACGGTTCCACTAAAGCTAGACATCACACCACCTGAACAACTTAGAGATAAGCATTACAGCAGCGACGAAGCACAGAAAGAATGCAGCGGCAATTAGTAGTCAACAGATCTCCCCAACCCCCATGGCAGCATAGCTGATAGGGCCTTGTTCAGTCTGAGGCAGCTTTGTGTTCATGTGTTCAAGAGACTCCTGAAATGGAGGCATGTTTGAAAGTCCTAAGCCAAATGAGTAGAACCCCGAGGCTGCCAACCAGCATGAGTGGCCATCTCCATTGAGTGGTAAGGGTTGCCAACCCTCCAGGTCATATCTGGAGATCTCCCACTATTAGAATTGATCTCCAGGAGACCAAGATCAGTTCCCCTGGATAAAATGGCTGCTTTGGAGGGTGGCCTCTTTGGCATTATACCCTGCTGAGGTCCCTCCCCTCCTCAAACCCCAACCTGCCCAGGCTCCGTCCCCAAAATCTCCAGGTATCTCCCAACCCAAAGCTGGCAACCCTATGATTCTGGTGGCTCCAAATCTCAGTTAGGTGTGTGTGAAGGGCTACTCTCAGTCCTAGCTGCTGAGTAACCACATGCAAGAAAGCTAAAGTCATGCTGTTCTCCAGGCGTCAGGCTTTTACTGCTGTCTTTTCATTCCTGGTGGTGTCATCACTGGGGCCAATGGGGTAACTGAATTCCCAGCATGTGCCCTTTGGCTGCATGGCTGATGCCAGGAGATGTTCAGAAAGATGTAGACGATAGTTTTGCATCCTCCTCCTCTGATGTTAGGGTTGTTCGAGCAAGCAACTCAGCATGACTTGACGGGGGCGGGCGGGTAACATCACTCTATTGGTGTACAGGTGTTGTGCTCTTGAATGGGATGTCTCTCTATCTTAACTGGAGAGCTGCCCTCTGACCGCTTCTCTCCTCTTCTGTCTCTTTGTCCTTTCACTCCTTTCACATGGCCTTCCAGGGAGACACACATGTCTCTGCAGGTCTCTCCTGTAGAAACCATGCCCGCATACTCCCCCACACACATGATGCCAGATAAACTGGCCATTTGTGATAAGGAATGTACTCTTTAGACTAGGTTTTTGTCTCTCCTTTTGATTGCAACCTGAATGTGAACTGGATCTATTTGAATAAATGTAAATTTACCTTTTTTGCAATATACTTCTTGGGAGATTTATTTACTGTACTCAGGTCCCGTTCACACTAGGCGATTTGGGCCGGGAGCGGGACAGTTTGGGGGCGGATCAAACCGGCGCGATCACACCACAACATCTGGGAAGCGTCGTGCTTCCGTCCCCGAACTGGCCCTTTTCTGGGAAAATCCGCCGCAACTTGCAACCACCTACCTTGGTGGTTCAAGGGAAAGCGGCGCGGCAAGCCGGGCGTTTGATCGCTGGCGCGTCCTTGCGCCGGCACAACCCCGGCCCGTAGCCGAACTGCGCATGCTCCGACATGCGCAGTTCGGCCGGCTCCCGGTCAGGGCCGTGTTTTCTCCCCGGCATTTGATCGTGCCGGGGAGAAAAGGTGCCGCGGCCAGGGGATCCGTGGGATCCCGCCACGGCGTCTCAACGTTGGCATGGCTTTTAAAAGCCGCGCCTTTAGAGGCTTTTCCCCTGCCGTGGGAATATCCCACTGAGGGTTGCCAGCTTCCAATCTCCTCCCATGAGCTCTCAGTTTGACGTACCAGCTTCCAGGTGTTGGCTGAAGGTATCTCGGAATTACAGCTCTTCTCCAGACTACAAAGATCAGTTCCCCTGGAGAAAATGGATGCTTTAGAAGGTGGACTCAGTGGCCTTATACCCCACTGAAGTCCCTCCCCTCCCCAAACCCCGCCCTTCCCAGGCTCCACCCCCCCAAAATCCAGTGATTTCCCAACACGGAGCTGGCACCCTTATCTGTTTTTGATATGATTGTTGTCCTCCAACAGAGACAACGATATTTTAACATTTTGCCCCCAGTTGGGATTAGGGTTGCCAGGCAGCGGGAGGGTTGTTGGGGCCCATGTTCCAGGAGAAAAAAATAAGGCCTCGGCTACTTACAGGAAGTTCTGACCATAGAGTTCATGGTGATTCCTAGAGCTATCTTCATCACTCCAGGTAGCTCTAGGAATCATCAGGAACATTATGATCATAAATTCCTGTGTACCCAAGGCCTTATGATTGTGTCCCTTCCTTTGGCCCCAGTTTCTGCCCCCTGATCAGCTGAGCATCTGTGGGCAAGGGCTGCGATGGACTTGAGGTCTCCTGCCATAAGTGGACCAATGGGAACCTTAAGTAGGAGCCAAACTGCTTTCAACTCCTCCCCCTCCCTGGTTCATCTATTAGTTAGAAGACAGACAAACCTTCTAGTTGTGCCTTCTCTGGTTGCTTGTCCTAATTTCTTTTTCCCGCACATTGAAAATGCTATTTCTGCTTTGAAGGGGAACCAGTGATTTTAGAAAGGTGTACCTCTGTTTAGGATTGCACTGTCAGCAGCATATATGGGCAGGCAGGGGTCATTTCATAGAAAAAGAGGTGCAGGAGCTCATTAGCATAACTAATTAGCATAACTTATTTGTATATGCCACACCCCCTGACATCACTGGAAGTGTATCAGAAGGCAATACCCACTGCTCAGGCTCCACTGGACTGTTTTGGATTGCTGGCTATTGGGGGGGGGGGGGGGACGTGCAGATCTGTCCTCGCAGAGGAGGGAGAGCTGGTACCTGAATAAAACTTGGTCTTAAAGGTGCCACTGGACTGTTTTGGATTGCTAGCTATGGGGGGGGCTCTGCAACTTACCTGGCTGCTTCTTGCTCTGACTGAGGGCTGCTGGGAGCAGGGGGAGGGGCTTGTTGCATGTGCCTGCCCCCTGGGCTCTTTACTGCCGAAGCTCCGCTCCTGTGCGCTCCTGCAGGAAATGACCCCTGTGGGCAGGGTTCCTAACTCTACCTCAGCAAATGCTGGGAGATTTTAGAGAGCAGAGTTAGGAAGGAGATGTGAAGTCTCATCTTGGTGTCACTCTCATCTGCTTCTATGATCTTCGGACTTGGGGGAATTTCTAGAGCACCACCACATGGAGGATATTTTTCTCTTCCACTCCTCAGTTCCTCAGGGACGAGCAATGGGGGCTGTAGGCTGGTGACTCCTTGCCTAGGGCATGTCAATGGCCGCCTCCAAGCACTAATCAAATGCACACTCATAAATATGGATGCCAGGTGGGATCTGGGGATCTCCTGCCGCTACAGCTCACCTCTGGGCTACAGAGATCAGTTCCCCTGGAGAAAAGGGATGCTTTGGAGGGTAGACTCTATGGTATTGCACCCCAATGAGGTCCCTTTCCTCCCCAGGCTGCACCCCAAAATCTCCAGGAGTTTCACAACCTGGATCGGGCAGCCCTACCCCCACCAGTAGCCAGGAAGGTCCTGGCAGTACTAACCCAAGCTTCAACCATGGGAAAACAGCAAGTCAGTCCAACCAATATGTAGTTATTCTGTCTCGACAAAGCACATAAGGGCAATTTCGTCCCCTGAGCTTGTATGCTGTGTGTGTGTGTGTGTGTGTAAAGTGTTGTCAAGTCACCACCAACTTCTGGTGACATCAGCAAGGGTCTTTAAAGGCAATGGAGAAGCAGAAATGGGTTGCCCTGGCCTTCCTCTGCAGAGCCTTCCTTGGAGGTCCCTCTTCCAAGTACTGATTCCACTTAGTTTCTGAGACCTGATGAATTCAGACTATACCAGGCTGCCTTCTCTCCCCTGGAGCTACTGTAGAAGCCCACAAATACATGTGAACGTTTGAAAGAATGAAGATTACATTTCAAAAGAATACTTTGATATTTTAACAAATCAAACATATTTCTGTATAGGTGTTTCTTTTTCTATCAGTATCCAAGGACATCTGCTAATACATTTTCTTTCCATGTCCTCGTGGATTTAATATTGTGTTAAAATAAAATTGTCAAGCCACAAACTACACACATTTCACATATACTGAAGCAGGGGAAGGTGTAAAAGAACCAATGTCAGAGCCACCTTGAGCAGATTTACAAGAATGCCCGTATTGTAATGTATTGAAATGATTACATGAATCACCTCATAGGACTCCCATGTTAAGCTTCGAGCCAGACCAGGGCTCCTCTGAGCGAACTTCCTATTGGTCGCTTCGTAACAGCGACCAATCAGAACGGTACCATTCCCTAGGAGGGAAAGACTCCCATTGGTCTTTATTCTAGCAATCTCATTGGTTGTTATTTGTAAATAGGCGTGGCTACATTAGCCCGGTTATGTTTAAAAGGAGCATAAGCTCCCACTGTTTTCTGTTCTGGTTTCTTACTGAGTTAGTGCTTGTTCGTTACTTCTAAATAAAGCTGAATCACTTGCTGAATCACTCTACGAGTCCTTTGTTAGCGCGATCTAACAATTGGCGACGAGGATGGGATGTTAGAGCAGGTAGGCAGCCCTGCGGACATCCACACTTCGGACTCGGAAGAAAGCGGGCAGAGCACAGCAGCCGATCCGGCGGAGGCGCCACCAGCTCCGGTGCCCAAGTCTCCCACGATGGCTGGAAGCCAGAAGTTCGAGTGCTTCGAACCCTCCTCAGAAGACTGGGACTCCTACCTGTCCAGGTTCGAGTTCCATCTGGAGACACACGACATTACAGACGAGGCCAAGAAACGGGCGTGCCTCCTGAGTTCCTGCGGGAAGGGGACCTTCGACATAGCCAGGTCGTTGGTGGCCCCAACTGATATAAAGACTGTCACCTACGCTGACATCACGGAGAAGCTTAAGGCTCACTATTCTCCACAACCGTCGGAGATCGCCTGCCGGCACGCTTTTTACAAGCGGAACCAGGCCGGAGGCGAGACCATCGCAGATTTCGTGGCGGCCCTTCGCAAAGCCGCACGGCCATGTAATTTCCACAACGTGGAGGAAGCCCTCAGAGACCGTCTCGTCTGCGGTCTCAAAGATGAAAGGCTGCAACAGAGGCTGTTCGCCCGCACCACCCTGACCTGGGCAGTGGCCTACGAAGAGGCCGTGGCCGCGGAAGCAGCGGAGAAGTCCACGAAGGAGGTCCGCCAGCGGGTGGCAGAGCCCAGTATACACGCTCAACGAGACAGCGAGGGCGAAGACGCGGATGATGACGTCAACGCGGTTCGAGGCAAGCGGACCCCAGCGAAGACTACCAACGTCAAGCCTTGCTCCGGTTGTGGCGGGAAACACCAGCGCGACTCCTGTTGGGCTCGTGATGTCGACTGCAGAGCGTGTGGGCGGCGTGGTCATCTGGCCAGAGTCTGCAGATCAGCAAAGAAGGATCCCTCAACTAACAACCGGTCAGCGCAGAGGGGCACTCCAGTCAGCACCCAAGGCAAGACCCGTTCCTCAGCATCGGAAGCAAGCTGCCAGTTGACGGCGACCTTGTCGAGCGCATCGGCCGTAAATCGCACCAGCAGCCAGGGCAAGATCACCGTGACTCCACTCCTCGACGGCCGACCCTGTACAATGGAGGTGGACTCAGGATCGTCCGTGACGGTGATTTCTGCCGCGTCCTGGCGCCAGTTGTTCCCGAACCGAAGCCGGCGGCGGCTCCAGCCTGCGGGAACCAGAGTGTCCGACTTCCAGGGCAACCGAATTCCCTTGGCCGGACGGGACTCTGTTACTGTTGAGTATAAGGGGAAATGTGTTAAACTGTCATTCCTGATTGCAGAGGGAGACCGGGTTAACCTGCTAGGGTTAGATTGGTTTGAGCCATTGGGCATTGGTATTTCTGGGATTAACAGGATGTCTGAAAATAAATGGGGCATGCTGTACGACCTGTTCCCTGATGTATTTGCCGAAGGGTTGGGGAGGTACAAGGGCCCCCCGGTTGCGTTTGACTTAGATCCGTCAGTCAAACCTATTAGGTTGAAGTATCGGAAAGTACCTGTGTCTCTCAAACATAAGGTGGAAAAAGAGATTGACAAACTAGTTGAGCAAGGGGTTTTAGAGCCAGTACCATACAGCAAATGGGAGACCCCGATCGTAACCCCTGTCAAATCAGATGGGTCCATACGACTATGCGCCGATTACAAATGTACGATTAACAAGGCGCTGCAGCAACATTCGTACCCGGTCCCGGTAATAAGCCACATTTTGGCTTCCCTGGGGGGTGGCAAGATTTTCGCCAAATTTGACCTGGCCCAGGCATACCAGCAGTTGCCTGTCACCCCGGAGGCTGCCGAGGCCCAAACAATTGTAACCCACCAAGGGGCTTTTAAAGTGAACAGGCTGCAATTCGGGGTCAACGTAGCACCTGGGATTTTTCAGGGCCTCATGGAACGTCTACTAAGGGGGGTACCTGGCACAGTGCCCTATTTTGACGACGTGCTGATTGCGGGCGGGTCTGAACAGGAACTACTGGACCGGGTTAAAGAGGTCCTCAGGCGTTTTCAAAATGCCGGTCTCAGAGTTAAGCGCTCAAAATGCACGCTCGGGGTGGAAAGTGTGGACTTCCTGGGGTTTCGCATTGACGCAGAGGGAGTCCACCCCACGGATGAGAAGGTATCTGCAATCCAAAACGCCCCCAGGCCGGTGAGTAAGAAGGAGCTCCAATCCTTTTTAGGACTCCTGAATTTTTATCATGCGTTTTTACCGCATAAGGCATCAGTGGCGGCCCCTTTGCACGCGCTTTTGCACAAGGAGGCAAAATGGAAGTGGGGGCAGGCCGAGGAAAAGGCTTTTGTGGGAGTCAAGGAGCTGCTGACATCTAATGCCGTACTCACGCATTATGATGAACACAAGCTCCTGGTGTTAGCTGCTGACGCTTCACCTTTTGGAGTAGGCGCAGTTTTAAGCCATCTGATGCCTGATGGGAGCGAAGCGCCTATCGCTTTTTATTCTAGATCACTATCTGCGGCAGAGCGGAACTATGCCCAGATAGACAAGGAGGGTCTGGCGTTGGTAGCGGCTGTCAAAAAGTTCCATGATTTTATTTTTGGCAGACGATTTTTGCTGGTCACTGACCACAAGCCGCTACTGGGGATTTTTGCGCCCGATAAGCAATTGCCAAACATCATGTCCCCACGCATGCTTAGATGGGCGATATTTTTGCAGGCTTATGATTTTGACTTAGAGCACCGGCCTGGGAAAGCGATTGGGCATGCGGATGCCCTCAGCCGGTGCCCGGTGCCGGACATTGGCGCAGACCCTGCCCCCGCCTGTGAGGTCTTGGCAATTGAGGAGCTTCCTCGACCCCCGGTATCATCCAGGGACATTGCAGCACACACGGCCAAGGATAGCGTGCTGTCCCGAGTATTAAACTGGGTTTGGAGGGGGTGGCCGGTTGGAAGCGTTGAACCGGAGTTCGGCCCTTACAAAAGCCGTCAAAATGAACTATCCATTTCTAAGGGCTGTGTATTATGGGGGAACAGGGTGGTGGTTCCTGACAAACTCAGGACGAGAGTGTTAGAGTCGCTGCACGAGGGTCACCCCGGTATGGTACACACCAAAGCGTTGGCCAGAGGGTATGTCTGGTGGCCGGGGCTGGACAAAGAGATCGAAGAATGGGTACGAGGGTGTCCCAAATGCCAGCAAGTCAGACCCGATCCCCCACAAGCTACACCCCAAGGCTGGGAGTCATCTGGTAAACCCTGGGCCAGATTGCATATAGATTTTGCTGGCCCTCTCCAAGGGCAAATGTTCCTAATTGTGGTGGACGCTATGTCCAAATGGCTGGAGGTCGTGCATATGAAATCGACCACATCACTTGCTGTGATCCATGCGCTCCGCCGACTTTTTGCCACCCACGGGTTGCCTGACGTCATCGTCAGTGACAACGGGCCTCAATTTGTGTCTGAGGAATTTAGGCTCTTCCTCACGAGTAATGGCATACGCCAAATGACTTCGGCCCCTTTCCATCCGGCATCTAATGGCCAAGCCGAACGGATGGTCAGGACGGCCAAAGAGGCCCTGGGTAAAATGGACGAAGGGGACTGGAGCCAGAGGCTGGGCTCCTTTCTTTTGCTGCAGCACACCACCCCCTGTAGTGCTACAGGCCGTAGTCCGGCCGAATTGTTAATGGGGCGGAGACTCACGACCCGTTTGAACCGAATGCACCCAGACCTCACTGAAGAGCAATCCGAGCGTACCACGGCGCAACCGAAGGTGCGCATGTTTGAAAAAGGGGACAAGGTTTTCGCACGAAATTATGCAAACGGGCACTTATGGCTTCCTGGGGTTATATCCGACTCTGTGGGTACTCGAATGTATGTGGTGCAGTTAGCTGACGGTCGAATATGGCGGCGCCACATAGATCAGTTAAGGAGACGTTGGGCTAGGGACAGCGCTGACTCTCCGACGGCTGAATCCCCTGATGTCGAGTGGACACCCCCAGAGCAGGCGGTGAGTACCGAAAGGCCCGGTACTGTCCCCGAGTCAGGGAAGAACCCTGTGTGCGGGGCTGAAATCCCAGTCGAGTCTGTGCCTGATCCAGGCTGTAGTGAACCCCACTCTGACCCACAACCTTGTCTGCCCATGGAGCCTGCAC
Organism: Gekko japonicus; assembly: GCF_001447785.1. Lineage (NCBI taxonomy): Eukaryota > Metazoa > Chordata > Lepidosauria > Squamata > Gekkonidae > Gekko > Gekko japonicus. Next base: position 149,479 of record NW_015160256.1, read on the forward strand.
CGCTCCGCAGGTCCCAGCGTTCGCGGCAAATGCCGACTTATCTGAAGGACTATGAATGTAAATACTGTTGGAATAACTGATGTACAAAGGTTGATTGTATGTATGTAAATAATAAAACAATTGGGATGATGGCTTAACTTAGGGGGGAGGAATTGTAATGTATTGAAATGATTACATGAATCACCTCATAGGACTCCCATGTTAAGCTTCGAGCCAGACCAGGGCTCCTCTGAGCGAACTTCCTATTGGTCGCTTCGTAACAGCGACCAATCAGAACGGTACCATTCCCTAGGAGGGAAAGACTCCCATTGGTCTTTATTCTAGCAATCTCATTGGTTGTTATTTGTAAATAGGCGTGGCTACATTAGCCCGGTTATGTTTAAAAGGAGCATAAGCTCCCACTGTTTTCTGTTCTGGTTTCTTACTGAGTTAGTGCTTGTTCGTTACTTCTAAATAAAGCTGAATCACTTGCTGAATCACTCTACGAGTCCTTTGTTAGCGCGATCTAACACGTATGGTGTGCCTCAAGACGTGAAGCTACATGCATGTGGGAATCAGGAGATAAATATATAGGGCCAGAACCGATTAAAACAAATGTGGGGAAACCCAAAGCATACCCTCTAAAGCAGCCATTTTGTCCCAAGGGAACTGATCTCTATAGCTGGAGATCAGTTGTGATTCCAGGAGATCTCCAGACCCCAGCTAGAGGCTGGCAACCCTAGGTATCTTGTGTAGGCACTGCCTATATGTCTCTGACAAGTTTGGGTTGTTTCTTTTATAAACAAGGTGCATCTTAACCACACAGCTCTTAACAAAATGCTGTGCCTAGTTGGAAAATGTTGGCACTAACCTCTTACTTTTGACAGCACACAGGTGGGAAGCCTGGCTGATCATTGTGACTCTTAGGGATCCCCAACCTTTTTAAGCCTGCAGGCACCTCTGAACTTCTGACACAGGGTGACGGACACAACCACCAAACGTCTATCGCAGGAGTTGTTGGCAACCACAAAATGGCTGCCCTTAGAGGCAGAGCCAACCACAACACGCGTCAGGGAGCATCGGCATGCATCACTCCATTAGTAAATCTTCAACATTTCAGGCCAAAAACTCCACTTGACAGGATGACTTTTTAAATGAACGTATTGTTTTAAAATATTTTTAATGCAATCAGTTTACCTCCAGTCACATGGTGCAAATCCTTGTGCTTTGATTAAACATTCTTTAAAAAAATCCGCACAGCCAATCAGATTTCCTGTGTTCAGTCAGAAGTCCTGCTGGGCAAAAATCCAATCTGACCCTGCCCACTTGCTAAAAATGCTTGGTTGGCGCCAAGGAAGGTGTCAGTGGGTACCAGGGCACCCACTGGCAAACTGCTAGGGTCCCGGGGTGACTCTTAAGTGACCTCAAATAGGGATAGGCACAAACAAGGAAAATGCAGTTCAGTTCAGTTCAGTTCAGTTCGTGGCCTTTCACAGACCATCACAAACTTTTAGGGGCCAAACAAACAGCTTTGGTTTGTGAGTTTCATAGTTTGCTAGAATGGCTGCTTGGTGTGCTAGAGATACCAAATTCACAGGGGTTCTCTAACTAACTTTTCTCTGCTTGCCCACCATGTTTGGTGAGGATTGGATTTATGGGGTCTGAATTACAGCCCCCCATCCCCAAAAAGAAGGTACCCCCAAGAAAATGCTTTCTGGGGAAATGACAGGTGGTTCCCTCAGTCGTTGCGTGCAGATGTAACTTTCACTCTTGTTCCTGTATGTATTGGTGTGTGTGTGAATTTTCCATTGGCTTTCTGCAGTGGTTGGAAACTATCATTCTGCCATAGGTGGTGCTGGAACTATGAGTCCCACTCATGAACGCTTGAAGCTGCTTGAATCAGACCATTGGTCTGTCAGATGGGCAGTGGTTGTCCAGGGTCTCAGGCTGAGGTCTTTCCCGTCACCTGCTGCCTGGTCCTTTCATAACTGCAAATGTCAAGGACTGAACCTGGGACCCTCAGTGTGCCAAGCAGATGCTCTACCACTGAGCTACAGTCCCTCCCCACGTTGTTCTTTGCGAGAATATGTTAAGATGCATGCATATGGCTGGAGCAGAACCTTTGGAAAGAGATTATTTTTCCCCTGAATGCTTCACAAACACACACACACACAAACAGAAAGTTCATTAAAAAAAACACTTGTATTCTGAACGAATCTAAAAAAGTTTCTGATCACTTCTCCACTTCCTTCACCCCAAGTACCCCCCTTTTTTATTCCTCTTGCTTGGGACCTCCTACAGGATGGAACCAATAGAAAAAGGGTCCCAAAACTTTTTGAGCCTGCAGGTAGCGGTTCAAATGGTAGAATGTCCTGCTACAGAAAGAAAAAGGACGCTAGCATTTCAAGGACAATATTCTTAATAAACCTTGTCCCTTGCGTACTACTTTTCTTTGTACAGGGACTTCCCCCCCACCCCAAAAAATGGAGAAACGTTAAATCATGTGAGATATCTAAAGTGGTACAGCGTAGATCCAGGTTTACCAGTTCACGGGAAAATAAGCTTAAGAGACTTTGTAGAGAGCAGAGAGAGTTTGTGATAGCCTTCATAGAAAAGCAATAAAAAAATCTCTTAATGCTTTCTGAAAAGGTGGTTTCAAGAGCTTTATTCAGATTCTTTTGATTCTTTGCTTTTGTTAATCATATCATCTTCAGATCAAAAGCTTTAGCAGCACACAGGAAAAAATGCTATGTAAGCACCGCAAGTAAGACCATGATCTTTTGAATCCATGGCCTACTTCTCAAGCAGATACCCATTTGTTCTTATTTTTCACAGAGGCAGGGACAGAGTTGATTCTCTGGATGGGATAGCACTCTCAGAGATTCACCCTGTTTGTCCTACTGTGGATGCAGAGCCAACATGCAAGAGCCCCGGAGGCAGGTTAGGAAGGAAAACAAGGTCACATGATGCCATGTGAGGTGAAACTGAATCCTGATCTGACGGAGGTCCTCTGGGTTTACTACAAAGGCAGACCTGGGACTTGAGATCTCTCCTGTCTTGGATACAGTTATACTCCCCTTGAAAAGTCATGTCTGCAGCTTGGGAGTGCTGCTTGACACAGTGGTCACCCTAGAAAATCGGGTGGCTGGTTCTAATATTTCCAGGTTCCAAAATAGATACCAGAAGAACGAGGAGTTGTTCAAACAGTTGTAATCCAAGCGGCAACTCCAACCAGCTTATGCAAGCACTCTCAACTACCTGAATTGCTTATGTGAACATGTGACCTTAGGGAAGGTCTTCAAACTAAACACCCTAGACTAATATAAGGGAATATCTTGAAATTATAAGTTCTATCACAACAGCTGTGGAGCGCTTTTGCCCAGCTTTGACTGCTGTGTCAGCTGCTCCAGTTCCTGGGTCACTCAGGCCATGGTGATCCATGCCTTAGTTACCCCTAGACTGGATTATTGCAGTGTGCTCTACTTGGGCTTACCCTTGAGAAATGTTTGGAGGCTGCAGCTCGTGCAGAATGCTTGGCTAGACAGCAGGTTGGGGCCAGCTATTGGGAGTATGTGATCCCGATATTACAGCTACTGGCTACTGACCTGCTCTCCAGCCCAATTCAAGGTGTTGTTTTTGACCTTTAAGGTCTTACATGGCTTGGGAGTGGGGTATCTGAAGGACTATCTTCTCCCAGATGTTCCTGCCCAGGAACTATGATCAGCAGGAGAGGCCCTCCTAACTGTCCCACCAATCAAAGAAGCTCATTTGTTGGGTATACGAGAGAGGGCCTTTTCAGTGGCAGCCCCACAGTTATGGAAGAACCTCCACGGGGAGCTGTGTCTGCCCCCTCATTTTTGATCTTTAGAATGCAGCTGAAGATTGCATTATTTAGGACTGAATTTGGTCAAGTCAACTGGCAGCCCTGAGCTGTGCTTTCAAATTCTGGTTTTTATATTTTTAATGTATTTTATGTGGGTTTTATCTGTCTCGTAAGCCACCCTGGGCTCTGTAAGGAAGAAAGTTGGCTAATAAATAATAATAGTAGTAGTAGTAGTAATAATAATAGTAGTAATAGTAGTCAGGGGTCATTTGGGGGGGGACGCGGGGGGACGCCATCCCCCCGGGTGAGGTGCGGGAGGGCGGGGTGTGGAGCTCCCTGCTGGTGCCCGCTGGAGGTCGCTGCCGGCTGTGGGGAGGACACACTTCCGGTGATGTCAGGGGGTGTGGCATATGCTAATGAGTTATGCTAATGAGCCCCCCTAGCTCTTTTTCTACGAAATGACCCCTGATAGTAGTAGTAGTAATAATAATAATTTGCAAAACAAAAGATGAAACAGTCGACCACATGGTCAATGCCTGCAGTAAAATCACTCAAACTAACTATAAAGAATGCCACGAAAGAGTTGCAGCTATGTTGCGCTGAAGTCTTCACAAGAAGTATGGCTCACCATCAGCCAGAAATTCATGGGAGCGCACACCAGATAAGATCATGGAGAATGATGCAACAAAGATTCTTTGAGACTTCCAATTGCAATCAGATAAACACCTAGAACATAACACCTCTGGTATCACCATTGTAGGGAAAAAAAAAAATGAGAAAGCGGGTTTGGATCATTGACATTGCAATCCCAGGAGACAGCAGAATAGAAAAGAAAGAACAGGAGAAGATAATGAAATACCAAGATCTGCAAACAGAGCTCCTCTTGGAGAAGCAGATTACCATTATGCCAATTGTCACTGGAGCCCTTGAAGTAGTGCCTAAAAGTCTCAAGGAACACTTGGACATTCTGGGCATTGAGCAAATACCACCAGCTCGTCTCCCAAAGACAGTGTTGCTTGGAACAGAACGAATCCTCCGAAGATACATTTGCAGTTCCCAAGAACTTGGCTAGATGTCAAATTACATAACACCATCAACCAGTCAAATATCTGACTGTGACCATTCATAATAACAGCATTTGAGTACGGTTTGGATCTGACCATAAACAAAATACCACCAGAATTGGCCCACTACATTCCATTTGTAGCAACTGGAGATGGGCAAAACTTTAGATTCAAATTTTTGAAGCCTAACTCAGAAGAATCCAGCCACCCAGACACAATCAGCTGCTCAGGATAGGAACAGAAGAGAAGCAGAAGGCAGGCCTGCCATGTGTCTATGTGGAGGTCCTTTAGGGCAGACAAATAGCTGCATGGACCATTTGAGAAGGCTATGGCTGGTGTGGTATCACATACACATGAAGACTTACATTAAATCACACCGTTGATCCATCCAAGTCAGTACTGTCTAGTTCGGGGTCCCCAACCTTTTTGAGCATGTAGGCATCTTTGGAATTCTGAAGCAGCACGGTGAGTGCAACCACAAAATGGCTGCCACAGACGGTCAAGTCAGGCACAAAATGGCTACCACAGCGTACCTTTGGTCACACAGTGAAAATCCTTGTATTGTGGTGGCACAGACAAATCTGCACAGCCAGTCAAATCTCCGGTTGTCAGTCTTAAGCCTTGCTGGGCAAAAGCCCCAACTGGCACCACTTACTTTCTAGAAACATGTGGTGGGCATCAGAAGAGTTGGCAGGGCCCCACGGTGCTTATGGTGCTCATGGGCACCATGTTAGAGACCTCGGGCCTACTTCTACTGGCTGCATCTCTTCAGAGTCTCATGCAGAGGTCTTTCGCAACATCTGCTGCCCAATCCTTGTTTCGCTGGAGATGCTACAGATTGAACCTGGGACCTCCTGCGTACAAAGCCATCAAGTCACAGCCAACTTGTGGCAACCGCAAAGCGTTTTCAAGGCAAGAAGACACTTAGAGGTGGTTTGTCATTTCATGTCTCTGCATAGCAATCCTGGATTTCCTTGGTGGTCTCCCATCCAAATACTAACTAACCCTGCTTAGCTTCTGAGATGTGACAAGATCAGGCTAGCCTGGGCCATGCGGAGTTTCACTTTATGTGCATGTGTACACATCTCTGCTTCTTTTATGTTCTGTCTAGGGTTCCCAAGTCAGTTTCTCTTCGCGGCGGGGGGCTCCCGGACGGCGTCCCGAGAGCGCGCGCGCCGCATGCATGTCTATGTTTTCCCCTCAGATGGCTGTGCCCCCCCCCAGCATGCCCGGTGTCATCACGTCACATCCAGCTGACGTGCACGCCGGGGTGGGGTTCCCCCCCCGGGGGCCGATTCCGCGGCGGCGGAAATTGGGCCTCCAAAGCGGGGGATTATCCGCCCCCTGGGGGGACTTGGCAGCTCTAGTTCTGTCACTTGGGCGTGTTTCTGCGGTCAAGATCACTGCTACTTACTGTTAGGAGGGATTCTGTGAACTGGCCTCCTGTTTCATATGTAGCTTCACGTCTTTTTTGTTTTATAAAAATATTTTATTTATAGTATTTTCACCAAAGACAACCATGTACATAATTAAATACATTACATATCATTGGAGTCTTTTAACAAAATTTGTTATGTATATGTGTACTGCGGTGGCTCAAGTGGTTAAGACGCTGAACTGCAGGCTGTGGGAGGCCAGTAGTTCAGCAGTTCGAGACCTGAGTTGCCACATGACGGAGTGAGCTCCCGTCTCTAGTTCCAGCTCCTGCCAACCTAGCAGTTCGAAAGCAAGAAATTGCAAGTAGATAAATTGGTACCACTTCGGCAGGAAGGTAACAGCGTTCCGTGTACTTAAACACAGACATAAAAGAGGCAATACAACCAATGCACTTTAACATTTAAAATAAACTCTTTATATAAACAAAGCATGGAGGTTTTCATATAAATCCTCATTGACTTCTGGTTGGTTGCTATTACTTCATAGCAATGAATCTTCAGGATATTACTGAGTACAGATATCTTCAGCATCCACAAGGATGCACAGAACAAAAAAATACTAAGCACATAGATAATACATATATTGTAGGTCCATATGTTGTAAGCTCACAGATACTGGAACAGCATACGAGGTTTCCAGACTGTACTTGGGAGGCTGCAGCTCTTCTCAGTTGACTCCAGGATTTACCTGCAATAATTCAAGGCAGGCCTTCACACAGCAAAGTCTATATAGGCCTCTCCCCAAGATGTTGCCTCTTTCTGGGCCAGGCTGAACTGCTGGCTGCTAGGAATAGCCAGCCTCCTTTGGGGAAGGCTACAAGCACTAAGCATGCTCATTAACTAAGTATAGGAGGGGGGAAAGGGAGTTAATGGCCACACCACCTATTGGCAAAAGCAGGTGTGCCTGATCCCTGTATGCTGTAAACAGCTACAAAACTGCATGGGTTACATTGAGACTTACTTTTTTAAAAAGCTGGGAATTTAGAGAACCTGTTCAAACTATCGCTACAATATTACAGCATCATAGTGATATTTTAGAGACTTTTTTAAAATTAGGGGGTGTTCTGACTCCACCAATAAGGACACTGATGAAAAAATCTTCATTATTTAAGCCATGTGTAGAAGAAAATAAACTGACTTTACAACTGTAAAAATGCACAGGGAGGGCAGACATGCAGAAGAACCCTGCCTAAACTGACTCCAATGCTTGTGGATCAACCACCAAGAAAATTGGAAGTAACTTGAACTTTGGGGAAAGGTCTCTAGGACATTATACCCGGCTGAGGTCCCTCCCCAAACCCCACCTTCCTCAGGCTCCACCCCCAAAATCCCCAGGAATTTCCTATCCCAGAGCTGGTAATCCTACACCTATAGTCTCTTTAGAGCAATTAGAAAGCAACGGCTTTGACTAATTAGGCCTGCTGTTCTAATATGGCATCTCACACTATTCCTCTTGGTGATTGTTTAATCATGATAACAGTGTTCGCAAGAATAAAGGGACATCATCTTCTGCAATCTCTAGTGCACAGTAGGCCATAAACCAAGATGCTCGGTCAGTACATTTATATGTTTTTATTTCTGCTTGTTAAAGATTCTATCAATCTCTCTCCCAAGTTTTGAAGTTGTGCATGCAAGCAAAATCCATTCTCTACGTGGGATTTCTTCCAGCCCCCTTTCAAACATGATCCATAATTTGACCAAATGCTCTTGGGCACTATTAAATAGTAATAATGAACTTCACCTAAAGCCCTTAGTAATTTTGTTCCACATTTCCTTCTCTAATTATCCACTATTCCCTATTTATTACTGCTTCATTCCCTGCCTTGAGGCCTTCTAAAAATACTAGGAATGATAAATTAAACAATACATTTTGGCACATAGCTAACCAGTGGGATGGGTTATAATTTAATGGGTTGTCTTCTGAATTAATTATTTCTGAATTATTTAATTGCAGCTGGGTTTTTCCCCCTGTATTAAAGTGTGGCACTGGAAGCTTAAACGCACTGGCATGTTCTCCTCTGGAATTCAGGGGAAGCCATTAAAAACATATATGTTTAAATTAAATTCCAAATGGTCCCTCCATGCACATCTTCACCATTCTTCGTTTGCAATTGTATTTATATTTTTGCTAATGAGCATTGTCTACTGCAGAGAGCCATAACGATATTTCCCAGAGTAATCTCGGAAGTGTAATCCGAAAGCAATTGACACTGCGGAGCTAATGTCTCCCCACCACCACCACCACCCTTTTTAAAAAGAAACAGCTATCAGTGACTTTTCTATTACATGCTTATGGGTTTCATTCACATGTATTCATTCACAGTTCTTTTAAATTAAGTCCTGACTTATTTGAACATTAGAATCCTATGTTTACTATTTGCTTTCTCCCTTCTGTCTAATTAAGCCAAGGCATAACTGGTCTTTTTTGCGTGTGAATATGATGCACCAGAGAGTTATTTGACTGTGTGAGAGAATGGTGCCATTTTGTAAGATTTTGATTACAAGGGGAAAGGAAATATTAATGGTCCTTCGCCCTCCAAGGCCACCATTGACCGGAAAGAATGTCCCCTTGCATGGTCTACTGCTGAGAAGCCTTCCCTGGGGAAGAAGCACACCGTGAACTTGATATTGGCCAGATTCAACGCGGGCTTTAACTAGGGAAGCAAGAAAACGAGATAAAGCTTCATTTGACACATTAGCTACAGTTATGGAGGTCAGTGCAGGGAGCTGTACAATTTGTGATTAAACTATGATTTGAACCCTGAGATTTCATTCTGTTACTCCAGAGGAAACCACGAACCCCAGGCCTGGAGCATCATGACAGTGCCATAGGCCTGCATACTCACTCCTTCCCTGTTCTACCCTACACGTCCCTGATTTTTTTGGTTTGGGCCAACCCAACTTTGTTGTTGAATACATACATGAAGTTGCCTTATACTGAATCAGACTATCGGTCCATCAGGTTCAGTATTGTCTACTCAGGCTGGCAGCAGCTCTCCGGGATCTCAGGGAGAGAGGTCTTTCACATCTCCTACTACCTGTTCCTTTTTAACTGGAGATGCCGGGGTTTGAACCTGGGACCTTCTGCAGGCAAAGCAGAGGGACTTCCAATGAGCCACAGCCCCACAGCTGTCCAAATCAGCAAACTGTGCTTGAGCTAGCCCTCTAAATCAGAACTGGAAACCTACTTCAGTTTGTGGATTGACACTGTGGCTTAAATACCAGTCAGGGTTGCCAGTCCCCCAGCAGCAGTGACGTATCTCCCATCCCCACCGCTTGCTTCCCACTACCAGTTCTACCATAGAGTTTTCTGTGTTTCTTAGAGGGACATGATGTCATTTCCAGGTCTTTCCCAGAAAGGATGTTACATCATCGCTGATGGCCCCCCCTGTCCCTGCTCTCAGTCTCCTGCTTGTTTCCGGCCCAAACCTGCCAACCCTCGCACCAAGCATAACACCATAGTGTGCAGATTTGTTTGGAATGACAAGTTGTAATTGTCATAAATCAAGGAGGGAATGGGAGCCCACAAGGGGAGACAGGTGTGGGAAGAAACTGAGGCTTGGATGGTAAAACACTACTTGTCAATTATAGGGTTGTTAAGAGAAATTTTAAACTTTCCTCTTTACTCAGTTTCTCCCTGAAATCCCTCACCCTGTTTCTTTCCACCCTTTTAGGAATGTGGACTCAACAAAAAGAACTTTGGGGGGGAGGGGCAGGAAAGTTGGTTCTGCAAAATCTCACAATTGCACTCTGTACATGCTCTGAGGCAGGCAATGCCTTCCCAGAGCTTCCTACCCTCCTATTAAAGCACCACCCTGTGATGTGTATCATAAAACAGCTGCAGGGGCTGAGTTATAAAAGGGGGCATTGATTTCTCTACGAAGAAAAATCAAAGAGAAATGAAATAGAAATCACTCTTTTAAAAGAGAAAAAAGAGACTAAGAGGAATCAATGAGTATATGGAAAATATGAATTTCAGAAAAAGACATTTCAGTCCCCACAACAACAGAATTATGTCCAAACTGAGTGAGCAGGAAAAGGGTGAAGCAGATTACAAATATCTATCTATCTGTCTGTCTGTCTGTCTATCTAGTTTACCAGAATAATAAGGTTAACATTGCTCAGATCAAAGGCAATTATGTGCCTTATATCCAGGGCTTCTCATATCTCCTGGTATACCTGCTTGCAATCTTGCCTTCTTCAGTAGTATCACTGTCAGCTGCACCGAGAGATCCCCTGCTCCTTTAAAGAAGAACTCTGCACCTTCTTCTCACTGCCTCTTATGCCTTGGGCTTCCCCCCGAAAATAACAAATACACTGTAATAAAACACAAAAATATACAACTGAGAATTTGTATGTAAGTAAAGGTCATGAAAACATACAATCCACTAAAGAATTAAGCAACATAACATAATCCGGGTCACCAGCCCTCGGCCGGTACGGCCGTTGGGCTGGTGGGACTAGTTTGCCGCCCAGAATGAAGGAGGCGGGCCAATGGTTGGGCGCCAACGCGCCCATACGGGCATCCAGGGTAGGAGGGGCTGGAGGAAATATAAGTCCAGCCCCTCCCTACGGAGTCAGCAGTCTCGCTGAGCGTCGGCCCACCCTCCCGCCCTGTTCTCAGTGCAGGCTTTGGCTGGTCGCCCGATTTCTGGGGGCCGGGTAGGAATTTTTCACCCTTTCCTGATTGGCAAATGGAGGGGGTGTTTTTGCCTACCCTGTACTGCTACAGTGGTGAAGGTATTTACAGGGGTGGAGCTGTTAGTTAGGTTGGTCACTTGAGTTGGCGGGATTCTAGGCGGTATACAAATCGCGGTACGGTGAGCACCAGCTGACACCCATTCTTTTGGGTTGAGGGGGTCTTGTCAGTACAGCCTTTGTGCCTTGCGGCATGGGGCGTGGAAAACAGACTGCCTTTTAGACCACCCCGTTCGGGTCCTCCCTTTGAGCCTAACGGCTCGGGGGTTGGGCTACGGGGTCGTCATGCAATGGCTAACCTGCTGGGCGGGAGCCATCACTGATGGCTCCGACCTGGGGTAGGGTGGCTCGCCCTATGTTAAAGTTAAGGAAGGGTCTTCGACCTCTGGCCTTGACTATACCGCCGAATTGTTTTTGCCCTTGCCGTTGGTTCCAGTTAAGAAAAAGTTAATAAAGTGGCCCAATAGTTAACTCCAGCACATGTGTCCGACTCTTTATTTCATCTTGGGTGGCAATCACATATACAGGAATATAAGTACCATAGCACAAACTATAAGTAAAAGAATAGTTAAACAAATGGGATCCAAAAAAGTCCAAAGAATCAGCCCAGAGGGATCAGAACATCAGAAGTCAAGCAGAAGAAAAAAAAATCAGGCTATGGTATTTATATTATTTGTATATTCCTTGTATATGTGATTATGTTATGCTGCTTAATTCTTTATTGAATTATATGTTTCCATGACCTGTACTTACATATAAATTCTCAATTATATAATTTTGTATTTTATTACAGTGTATTTGTTATTTTCGTGTTTGTATACACACTGTAATCCTTCTTGTGTATTCTCTTGGGCTTCCTTCCAGCATACATTCAGGGTATACCTGGCATCCTTTTTTCAGCTTCTGCTCAAAACCTGCCACTTTTGATGCATTTCTCTATAAAGCATCACATACAATGATGGATGGGAATACATCTTGCCCGTTTCAGAATGGCTACACTGGGAACCAGTTTGTTCTTGAGTTCAGGTAAAGGCACTGCTTGTGCCCCTTACAGTCCTTGAAGGCCTAAGAGTGTCTCTTCTCAGAAACCCCTGTATGATAATCTGGGGAGAGGGCTGTGGCTCAGTGGCAGAGCATCTGCTCGGCATGCAGAAGGCCCTGAGTTCAATCCCTGGCATCTCCAGTTAAAATGGAACTAGGCAGTAGCTGATATGAAAAGGCCTCTGCCTGAGACCCTGGAGAGCTGCTGCCAGTCTGAGTAGACAATACTGACCTTGATGGACCAAGGGTCCGATTCAGTAGAAGGCAGCTTCGTATCTGTTCATGTGGTCCTCAGGTTGCAACTACTGGCTGTTCCCCAGCTTAAGGTAGCCCCACCTGGCATCAGCCAGAGCCCCCCCCCCCCCCCCGTACCAGCTCTCACCCTGTAGATCAGGCCACCTGAGCAGGTGAGGGGATGCTCCTTTGGAAGTATTTTAGGAGGGTACTGAAAACCATTTTATTCAGTAGGACTTTTAATACGGTGCAGGGTGCAGGCATTTTTAGGGGGGTGGGTGGGTTTATTTGGGGTTTTATTGTACTTGTCATGTTCTCAGATATGGAATTGTAAGCTGCCTTGAGCCACATGGGAAGGAAGGAAGGGAGGGAAAGAAGGAAGGAAGGAAGGAAGGAAGGAAGGAAGAGGGAGGGAGGGAGGGAGGGAGGGAGGATTTACAGGTGAGTACCAGTTGTGTTTGCCAGCTACAACTTCAGGAGCACAGTCAAGGAAGACTGGGCAATGGGGGGGGGGAAATGGAAGATGGATTTATTGCAGACAGAAGGGCAACAGAAAGTCCGAGGGATGTTCCAGCAGAATGCATCAAACAAATGATTGCAGAGATTCTCTGTTATCATACTACTGCTCCAGCTTTCTACAATTCTAGACTGCCCCCCCCTTTTTTCAGAGAGAGATTCATGAGCCATGTGCTCTTTCTGCATTTTTCATTATCCCGCTGTCATGCGCCTGACATCCCTCATGCTAATATAGGCAATGACCTGTTCCATTCGGAGTAACTCGGAGATAAGTCCTAGAGTTATTTAAAGTGAAACAAAAAAAATAACGAAGTGCTATTTGTGGACTTGACATCCCCTCATTTTCCCAAATAGAACTTCATTGTTAGTTTGTACCACAAGCATTTATTCCCCTTGGTTCCTTGTCTCTCCCATCCCCCAGTCAAAAGCACTGATTTCTCTGACCTGTTAAGTCCATCGCCCCACATTATTGCTGTACAGTAGGTCTAATGACAAAATATTTGAATAGAGTCTCCACTGCTGATGCCCTGACAACATTAGTGATCTTTAGACCAAGTCAAAAGCTTTGACTCTAGCCAGGGGTCATTTCGTAGAAAAAGAGGTGCAGGAGCTCATTAGCATAACTAATTAGCATAACTTATTTGCGTATGCCACACCCCCTGACATCACCGGAAGTGTATCAGAAGGCAATACCCACCGCTCAGGCTCCACTGGACTCACAGTTGTCCTATTCCTCATGTATATGATGGCAGACCACTGTTCTTACTTCTGAAGCTACTCAGGGGATTGGGTGAGTATGACAGTCAGGAGGCTGTCCTGTCCATGAAGGGGAAAACAGCCACGCAGCTGAACCAGGGGTTGCCTGGCCCCTCCTGGCAACTGGGTGGGGTGGGGACTTACCAGGAGTGGGGGGGGGCAGGTTACATCACCGGTGATGTGACAATATCACTTCTGGTGCATACTGGAAGTAATGTGACATTACGGCAACACTCTGGTATTTGGGCAAAAACTCTATGGTAAAAGCAATTTTTACCATAGAGCTTTTGCTGAAATACCAGAGTGTTGCAGGGCTGACAACCTCAGCTGAGCCTACGGAACTGCTTCTCCAGCATCCAGTCATGTTTCAGGAGGAGGATAAATGCTGGAAGGAAGCACAGCAGCAGTGTTAGTTCCGGTCTGCCTCAGGGAGAGGGCAGCCATCTCTTTTGGGCCCGCCTCAGCAAGGGAGCAGTGTGAAGGGCAGTTCTGGTAGCATGACAGAGCAGTTTAGCCGTAACTCAGGGAAAGAACAGAGGACCCGATTCTCAGGCCTGTCTTGGGTGATGAGCAGACCTTGGGCCATTTAGCCTGGCTCTTGGGCAAGGGCAGGCGGGTGCGGATATGATCCTGCATATGTGAAAAGATCTAGCCTACTGGCTTGTCACGGAAAGCCTGTTTATGTCTGAAAGCATTAAAGAAAATCCAGAGCACTCTCTGAAGCCTCTCTGCATGTGCCTCAGCCAGGTTTCTCCTCTGTCTACCTGGTAGGGTTGCCAGGTCCCCTTGTCAATCTAGTGGGGGGATTGGGGGGCATTCTGGGGGTGGGTGGGAACCGCACAATCTCATGTCACCCAGAAGTGATGTCATCATGTTGGCAATGTCGGGGGCAACACTCTGGTTTTTGGGCAAAACTCTGTGGTAAATTCACCCTCAAACCATGAAGTTTTTGCCCCCAAACCAGAGCATTCCCTTGCAATGTCCATGACGTGATGACGTCACTTCTAAGTTGTTATGTATTGAGCCTGGGGCATTCCAGACCTAATTACCAGAGATTGGCTGAGCTTGTTGCTCCAGAATAGCTACCTGGACCAATGTTCCTTCTAAGCTGTGGAGTCTTGTGAGCAAAAATCCTACTTTGTGAGCTGCTGGCATTAGAGCTGTGAGTGAGCGATTTGGCTGCTGCATAAATTAGTTTGCTCTGGAGCCCTCCTTCCTGAGCGAAGGCAAAAATGTGTGAGATGGAGGCTAAAAAACTGTGAGCTGGCTCACACTAACTCAGCTTAGAGGGAACATTGACCTGGACTCTGGGAGGTGGCCAATCAGGACTTAATGGTTCAGTACTTGTACCTATAGTTGTGCATGGGAAAGGGTGTGGGCTTTGCATGCTATATAAACAGGGCCATTTTCCCTGTCTGTCTTGTTCCTGAAATCACTAAATAAAGCAGAGCTGTTTCACTGCAAAGTGTCTTGAACCCAGTATTCTACACTGGTGACGGAGATGGGATCCTGTTGAGCAACTCCAGCACCCATCCGCACCGCACCACACAGAGAGCTCCAGGGCCACATGCATCGCACCACAACTGGGACCATGGCTGCCACTCCAGGACACTTTGACTCATTCAACACCACTGCTGAGCACCTGGACTCCTATGTTTTGCAGTTTGAGTTCTTCCTTGAGTCCTCCGAGATCACCGATGGTGTGAAGAAGCGTGCCACCTTCTTCCGGGTCTGTGGCCACTCGACCTTTGAGATTGCTCACTCGCTGCTGGCTCCAGTGGTGCTACGAGCCACTCCATACAAGATGATTATGGACCTGCTGCAGGAGCACTTCTCACCGATGCCCTCCATCATTGTGGTCTGCCACATGTTCCACATGAGGAACCAGGCCACGGGTGAGTCGATCACAACCTATGTTGCGGCCATCCAGTGTGCTACCCAACACTGCAACTTCCACGACCTGGAGGAAGTGCTCCATGACCGGCTGGTGCACAGTTTGGGGGATGAGTGAATCCAAAGGCGGCTCATAGCCAAGTGGGACCCCATGTTCAAGGCCACACTGGAAGAAGCCCTCTCAGCAGAAGCTGGAGACCAGGTCACAGCAGAGGTCTGCCAAGCACTGAGCCCACCATCTTCATGGAGATCCACCACAGCGGCCCAGCACATGGGCACCTCTGATGAGGAGGTCCTGAAACTACATCGAGCCCACCACAGCAGCCCACCATGGCACTCACACACCCGCCTCATCTCCCTCCTCATCTCCCTCCGTCGTTAAAGGGGTGGGAAAGTTTAGGGTGAAGTACCAGAATTTTGATGGACTCCTGGACTTGCTGGTGATTGGGGGCAGTCACATGAGTTTACTAGGTCTAGCATGGTTTGCACCCTTGGGGTTCCAAGTCACAGGGGTGCACCACATTGCCCGAGAAGACTTTCAGCGGGTGTGCAACAAGTTCCCAGCCATCTTTGATGGAACACTCAGTCGCTATAGCGGACCCCTCGTTTCCCTCCAGCTCAACCCGGAGGTGCAGCCCATACGGCTGAAGGCCCGGCACCCTGAAGCCAAAAATTGATGAGGAGCTGGATCGCTTGGTGAGCCAAGGGGTTTTGGAGCCAGTTCCGCATGTCCTATGGGAAATCCCAATTGTTACGCCCATTAAGCCCAATGGGGACATCTGCATCTGCGTGGATTATAAATGTACTATTAATAAGCCATGTCTTGGCCCAGGCCTACCAGCAGCTCCCCATAGATTATTGTGACCACAGCGGCCCAGACCATAGTCATGAACAGAGGTGCATTCAGGGTTCGGCGGCTGCAGTTTGGGGTCAGTGTGGCCATGGGGTTTTTCCAAAATCTCATGGACTCTCTTCTTAAAGGTATCCCTGGGGTCCAGCCCTTCTTTGATGATGTTCTGATCACTGCCCCCATGAAGGAGGACTTTGTCCGTCGGTTGCATGTCGTCCTGCAATGGTTCCAGTCGGCCGACCTCAAAATGAAGCAGGAGAAGTGCCTCTTGGGTGTGTCACAGGTCGAGTTTCTGGGGTTCTCCGCAGATGCTGAAGCTATCCATCTGGCCCCAGACAAGGTTAGTGCCATTGTCAATGCTCCCACACCCACTTCCAAGCAGGAGCTACAGGCTTTATTGGGATTGCTGAACTTTTACCATTCCTTCCTGCCCCATAAAGCTGCTCTTGTGGAGCCACTTCACCGCCTCCTCAACAAGAAGGCCCTGTGGGTCTGGGGTGACAACAAGCTGCTGTGTTCTGGGCCATCAAGGGGCTGCTCACCTCCAACACAGTCCTGGCTCATTTTGACGAAAAGCTGTCCATCGTCATCGCTTGCGATGCTACCCCATAAGGTGTTGGCACTTATCTCGGCCACCAGCTGCCAGACAGCAGGGAGGTCCCCATGGGATATTACTCCTGCACCCTATCCTCGGCCAAGCACAACTATGCCCAAATTGATAAGGAGGCGCTGGCCATCATTGCGGAGGTAAAGAAATGCCATGACTACCTCTATGGGTGGCCGTTCACAGTTGCGATGGACCACAAGCCTCTGCGTGGACTTCTTGCCCCCGATCGCAGATCCCCCTGATGCTCTCACCTCGGGTACTCCGCTGGTCCATGTTCCTTGCGGGATACCAGTACTCCCTCCACCACTGTCCTGGGAAGGCGATGGGGCATGCCCACGCCCTCAGCCACCTACCGCTCCACTCTCTCGATCCTGACCCAGCTCCTGTGCACCAGATCCTGCTCCTGGATGAGCTCCCCGACTGCCCTCTGCAAGCTGCGAACGTTTCCCACCACACTGTAAAAGACCAGGTCTCCTCCCACATTTTGGACTGGGTGGGGAGGAGCTGGCCCACGAGCTGGGTGGACCCGGACTTTACAGTCTTCTTCTTCCGCCGGGATGAGCTCTCAGCTCACAAGGGGTGCCTACTGTGGAGCAGATGCCATTGCATATTTAGAGGTGAGGTTTCCCTCACTGGCCAGCTGGTCCTTGGCAGGGAGAAGCCCCCCAAAGCAGGGGATCCCCCGCTTGGCAACCCTACTACCTGGAAACATGTGCCGCTGATCTGTTCTTCGAAGCCAACCTGCAAATAAATAAATCTTTTTTGTTATTTATATACGACTCCTGCCTCAGTGATCTCTGTGTTTTACTTGCTCACTACAAGGCTTACCTCACAGGAGCGAACCCAAAGCCTTTACCCTTGGTGCCTTAAGAACATCTGATGACTGAGGGGAAAGTTTACAGGGCTTTTTTTTGTTTTGTTTTTAAACTTGGCTTGCCAGAATCATAAGAGGCCGTGTGGGTCCCCCTCCCCAGTAGCCAGAAAAGGCCTGTCACAGTGAGGCTAGATGTTTTGGAGATTCCATGGGTACTAGCCAGTAGACAACTGCTCTGTGGAATCAGTTTTTTAAAAGCTCGTCCCAGGATGGGAAAATATTCATGTAGTTAGAGTATCTACCATGTTATCATGCCTGTCTTCCTCCTGTCATGTTGCTCTTCCTGGGTCAGCTTTATGACTTCCACTAGAAGAATAAGGGGTGCTCTTCTTCCACGATTTCTGTTCCTCCTCCTCCCCTGGTTCATCACTCTCAACTCTGTGTCCTCTCAACTCTATCCAAAACTCAATGCCCAAAGGCATCCACCACTCCTGTCACTCAGGACCAGGTTACACTGATTTCACAGGCTTCTCTAGAGCCAAAACTACTTTTTTTGTCCTTAGCTTAGACATATGTTTCAATTGTTCTGTAACCCTGCACTGCATTCCTGAAACACCTCCTCTAAACACGTGCAGCATACCACATCTTTCTCCTACTTTAAGTCATTTCTCAAAACCCACAAGGCCTTTGCTTAGCTCCTGCGTGGACCCTACAGAATGGATCTTCTCCATGGTCAAAATTAAGACTGCAAGCTTATCAGATCTGGGAACTGTTTGCTGATGCTTCGGAAAACATCATGTCTGCTGAGAGCATTATATGCAGATAGTAATGCTAACTTTGCACAAGCCTTTTGAGAGTGGTCAAATATAAAATCTGCTGTATGGTTTTTGACCAAAATTCGATAGACCTAACACTATCTGACAGCATTTGTGGCAGCTTCTTTGGTTTGCTTTCTTCCTGATGCAACCATGAATTCTTCTGAACCAATGAATGGGCAATTGTCAGAAAATGCGAGGTCAGAACTGAGGGACTCTACAGGCTACTGAAGATGTAGACGGGCAGTTGACAAGTAATCTGTAAAAGAGAATGATTTACGGAAGATAATTGTGAGGGGACAACCTGACAGTTTGTAGATACGATGATCGATACATAGATCATTAAAAAGATCCATTGAAAGGTAATCAGTTATTCATTATAGACCAAATTAATATTTATTAACACAAATTTTTAAGTATTCTTGAATAGAAAATGGGCCACTTTGGAGAGATATTGACAGTTTGACAGAAAAAATGGGTAATTTCTTCAACAGTAAGAGGTAAGTGAGGTAATCTGCCTGCTAATACAGATATTGTTTGGTTATTGAACAACATGAACACAAGTTTGGGCCACTGATAAGTAATTCTTGGACAAACTGAAAATTCTTGAGTAATAATAAATGGCAGAGTCAGAAAAAAAGTTTGAATGTAGATGCTCACATGTAACCTTTCCCCTCCTGTCCCTGTATAACAGAGACAACTCTGGTAAGAAATGTCTAACACCAGAGACTAAGATAAATTGTTTTCCCTCCCTAAGTCAAACTTTTGAAAGAATGTCTTAAGCTCAGTGTAGCTGTAGAGGAGGGGTCCCCAACGTGGCTCCCATTGGAGCTCTGGCACCTGCAGACCCCCTCCCTGGCACCTGCCAAGTGTTTATAGGTAGTGGTCTGGGCTTCCGACTAGCCTTTGGATTGGCTATGCAGATTTTTTTTTTAATGTTTCTTTGGCAACCACTATCACCACAGCCTCAGGATCTTCACTGAACAGAAATCTTTATTACAGTTCATAACCAGCACAAACAGTCCAACCAAGCATACATACATACATCTCAAAATAATTCAAAACCATTTTCGAGATAGTACACTGCATTAGCCTAAGAGTCTTTAAGTTACACTTTTAAGAGATCTTTCCTAATTCTGTTGGCTGCTGCCAAAAAATTGGTGCATGCTAATGTCACCTGTGGATTGGCATCTATCATAAGCAAAATACTAATGTTAGAATCCAAAAGGCCTGAAAGCCTTTCCCGTATGGGTTGGATAAATGTAGCTCGTATATTTTGATAGAACCCACACACAAGGAAAATATGATTGATAGTATCAGTTTCTCCAATACCACAAGGATAAATACGCTCAGCCAGAGGTATCTTCTTGTAGCAACCTATTACGACCTCAGAAGGGAAAATATTTCGACGAGCCAAAGAGAAGGCCCTTCGATGAGATGGAATTACCAAATTCATCAGATACGGAGCTGGCAGAGACTACATATCTTATTTGAGAGGGAGCCAAAAAACTAGGGGCTCTAGCAATATCATTCTGTCTCTCTACATCAAATAGTCGCTGCTTTACCATAGCACTTGATTGATTTACCAAGCCATAAGTTCTATCTTCACTGTGTGACTGAAGGTAAACAATGGCAGCCATTTTCTTGCTGCATCCACCATATAGTGTCAGAATTCCAAAGGTACCTGCAGGCTCAAAAAGGCTGAGGCAGCCGGGGAATCACCTGAGGACTGGGGTGAAGATTTTGGCTCGATCTTTGTCCCTCATCCTTTAGCAGCTCCAGAAAAATGAATAGAATCAGCTTTCATTCATCAAAGCCTCATTGCTTTCTTTCCAATCTCTCTCACCTTTTGATCTGCCATCTTTTATCTCAGCTCCTTATCTAAGTGTGGGGATAATAATACTGACCCACCTTAAAGGGGTGTTGCTAAGATCTATGAAGCCCTTTGACTCTTTAGATGTAGTACCCAAGTGTTCTATCCTTCTTAATTTTTTATAAGCAAAACAGTTCAGGAGCCTTTCGAATGCGACCAAAATGGTACAGGAAGTGCATTTCCACAGGTTCTACTCCCTGGCAATTCTGTGATGGTTAGATGCCCACAATAGGGTTGCCAGCTCTGGACTGGGAAATATCTGGATATTTGGGGGGTGGAGCCTGAGGAGGGCAGGGTTTCGGGAGGGGAGGGACTTCAATGGGGTATAATTGGCTGGTCTCCACTGTGAGGAAGACCACAGAAATGATCGTTTCATTATCTCCATTCACAGCCCCAGTTGCTAGCTGCCATTTTTTATGTGCACCTGTCCTTTCCTGACTGTGGCGCTACGGCGCATGCTTGCTTGCCTGCATGCCTGTTTTGCTAGCTTTGAAACCCTCTTGTAAACAGCAATAGGGAGGCTCTCCTGAGACCGTGCAAACTGGCGCTGCCAGACTGGGTTATCTGAATAACCTTGAGGAGGAGGGAGGGCTTGCGTTCCACCGTTGGTGTGAATATTTCTGCTCTCATGAGGCACGGAGACTCTCCCGTTCATTATGTAACCTCCCACCGGGAGAATCCCCCCCCCCGCACGCACTTAGATTTCATTTGCTTAGCCATTTGCAGCACCACGCTATATGAAGGGATGCATCCACCCCATTGTCATTCCTAACAATATCCCTGTAGACCATGGCAACTGACCTGTAATCTAATAAAGCATAACGTTTCCCTGGAATCATGTGTGATTTACTTGCTGTTGTTCCTGACAGCTAATGAAGAACTTCTGCAGTTGGAGAGAAAGTAAAGGCCAAGGGGAAAAATAAAGTGACCCTCTTACTCTATTTCCAGTACTATAATGACTGCTGTTTACTTAGGGACCAACCCCCTGTCAGCTTTCACTTGCTGCAATAAGACATAAGCTGGTGATGAGTTTGATCTACTTGACAGTTCTAGGCAGTCATCTCAGTAGGAAAGAACTGGTTCTGTCCTGTTCTGTCTTGTACTATGTAACCAAGTCAGAGTGACTAAGCAGTCTTTACCTGATTGGCTACTACTTGTATAGAAGTGTTCAAGCATTGTACAGAGTATCTTCCTACTGATGTACCTGAGTATGGCGAAGCACTTTGTCAGTGTGTATCTTGATATATATAGCTTGTGTAAATAAATCTGTAAATAGTTTTACACAAGACTGTTTGGACTGTTACTTCGCTGGATACTTCTAGCAACCCTAATACCACTTGTGTGGGCAGGCACACTGCACCAACAGCCCCCCCCCCAAAAAAAAACCAGTTAGCAATAATTTGCAGGCTGCCTGCAGATATTTTATTTGTCCCCACATTTGTATTTTTATTTTATGTTTATTTTTATTTATATTTACCTCATTGATAGTCTGACTTTCTCACTGTGACTCAAGGTGGATTACTCCGAGTGAGTCAATACAATCGATGGGATGGGTTTTTGTTATGTATGGAATGGAATGTATGTATACAGAGCTTGAGTCTGATGTAAGGTATTGAAAACCAACCTATCAGAACCAGGGAAGCTCTGGAGAGAAGCAAAGTGATTGGTCTTTATGTACAATATCTGATTGGATGTTATCCGACATGGGGGCGTGGCTTGCCAAGCCCGGACTATTTAAAAAGGAGCCTGTTGCTCTGTTTGTTTGTCTCGTTCTTATTTCTTCTAACTTGTTGAATAAAGCTGTTATCACTGTTCACCTGCTGCCTCGAGTCTCGTATGCAACAGTTTTCAATCAACAATACAGTAGGATCCGGGTTGTAGAACCAATCAGAAATCTAAAAACAGAACTGAAGTAAAGTGTGCATCTTAACACAACACATTAAAAGATCCAAAAATTACATAGTAGGATCCCAGTTTCAGCAAGCCAAACACACTAGTATGAATCACAGTCCCTAATAATTTATCTAAGTAACTTCGTGTGATGCCCAAGTTCCAATTCTAGCACAGGTATGAAACTTATTGGCTGCCTTTCGGCAAGTTGCTATCCTTCTGCCCTAAACTGTGGAAATGGTCTGAGTTTTCTAAGATCATTGAGCTTCAATGATCTCTCCTTCCTAACCAGCCTTTTGGTTGCTATTTTTTACATTCTGTTTATATTTACCTGTTTTTAAAAAATGTTTTAATGTTGGGGTGGGGTGATTTTAATGGCTTTAAAATGTGATTCCCTCATGTAGATTTTAAATTATTCGCTGCCTTGGTGGCCCTCGTAAGGTCAGAAAGGTGGGATATCAATTTTGTAAATATAATAATACATAAGAATAAAATGAGAAAACCTGATGCTAATCTGTGCTATTTGCTGCATAAATGTTAGGCTAACCTGGCCAATATGAGAAATTCTTTAGGCCTGGCAAAAAGTATTATGGTCAGAGACGGTGAGAGCCGATGGAAAGGTGAGCAGTAGAATAGCGAAAGTAGGAATGTGAACTCCACACCAAATACATTCAATGGGCGAAAATCTCATGTCCGATAACTGTTGGGCCCTGTTGAGCTCAATGGTGGATCTCTTTGGCTGTCCACCATTGATTTTGAATGGCTGTCAGACAGCTTGGCAGCTGCATAGTAGCACTGGTGGTGGAGTTGCATTCCCTTGACTTGACTTGCATAACAGAGAAGATGATTCTCTTGCATAGCAGAGAAGATGATTCTCTTGCATAGCAGAAAAGATGATTCTCTTGCATAACAGAGAAGACTCTGGATGGCCAGTTCATGGATGGCCAGTTCATGGATGGCCAGTTCATGCAATTAGATGAAAGGGGGGGGGACTGTGCAAAAATATGTAAGAAAGTAGGAATGCGAAAATGTAGGAATGTGCAAAAATATGTAAGAAAGTAGGAAAGGTTTCCCTTGCTTGAAAGCCAGTTGAATTTGACTCTAGGGATGCGGTGCTTGTCTCCATTTCTATGCTGAAGAGCCAGTGCTGTCCAAAGACATTTCCGTGGTCATGTGGCCGGCATGACTAGACGTCCAAGGCACACGGAAAGCTATTACCTTCCCACCGAAGCGGTACCTATTTATCTACTTGCAATTTCTTGCTTTAGAACTGCTAGGTTGGCAGGAACTGGGACCAGAGACGGGAGTTCACTCCGTCATGTGGCATTCGGGTCTCAAACTGCTGAACTATCGACCTTCTGGTCTGCAGTTCAGCGTCTTAACCACTTGAGTCACCGCTCAAAGACTCAGACTCAACAAATACAATGTTTATAACTGGCAGATTCATTTTCTCATGTGTAGGACTGGCTGTCAAGTGATGTGCAGCCACAACAGGATACTGGGGGAAAGGGACATGTAGGGCTCCCACCACTGTGAATGCACAAGTGTGAAACACCACCAATTGCGCTGTGTTGTACTGTACTGTTTGAACATGTAACCTAACGAACAGGTCTGAACTGCTTGTGAATAGCCAAACTGTTATGTTAAATTATTGGTTTCCTATTCATGATTGTGGTGTTTGGACAGCTCTGTTCCTTTAATCTGGGCTAGTGTTTTAGGCTGCCCTAGTCCACTCCAGGACTTGGTATGGGCAGGAACAGGGAGAAAGGGAGTGGTTGTCACTGCAGCTCTGGACAGATTTTTAAAACATTGGACATTAAACTGGAAACTATGCTGCCTCCTGATTTTGATGCCTAGCATTAATGCAACAATGGTCAGTTAAGAGGTTGTGAGCTGAACTGGGGAGGTATTTAAGCCTCTCTAAGAGCATGTGTTAATATACAAAAACTCATCCGTGTGTGTTAATATGCAAAATGGTGCATCATCCACTTTAAAGAAAAGGTTTTATGAATAGTGAAAGAAAGTACTTCTTTCACAATGCATGACTAACATGGCATTGCTCCCAAAATATTGTGATAGGCCTAAAGATAAATAAGTGTATTCTGACAGAGTGTGTAAATGTGGATCCGTTCAGCTCGAGTTCTTAGAACATATTTTATTGGAGTGTGAAATCTTGTTTGATTTGAGAGAAAGGTATTTGTCCTCCCTCTTAAATAGGTTATCTGAATTTATCATCACCCCCAAAAATCCAGTTTTTCCTTGTAGATGAGGATCAGAAAACTACCTTAGCAGTCACTAAATATTTAGCTGCAGCAATTGCCTGTAAGAGGGTTGACTATCAATCTGTTCAAGATCTTTGAGTCAAAAGAACAGTTAGATAAGAACTTCCTTCTGGAATGGCAACCTTTCCTGGCACAGGAGGCTTTTGTGCTTCTGGGCATCTCCTTGCATAGGAGGAAATCTCTAGTACACTGGTAAATGTGCCACCGACGGCGCAGAAGCCAAAGCCAAAGTGTATAAACTTCAAATCTGACACATCAAAATGATGCGCACCTTACCCCTGACCTTGGGGCACTTGTGACTTTGTGAAAAACCCAGTACATTCTGAGCCATGACCCAACAGCAACTCACACCTTGCCGCCTAGAGCAAAGATGAATGTCTCTGACTATACAGACACAAACACAACATCTACACTTGAAATACGGCTCATTTGACAACTGTGAGTGCATCAGTAATTTGAGAAGATGGGGGATCAACCTGAAGAGCCACAAGCTCAAGCAATCCCTGTTTCTTTCCTAAAGACAGACTCTGCTTTTCTGGTCCTAGACCTAAGTGAATCGCTGTCACTGTTTCAACTCTGTGTTGTCGTTTGGAATGTCTTTTCAGTTTTTATTACTATGATTAGGGAGTGTTGTCATTCTTCAGATGTCATGTCTGTCCCTCCCGGGTCCCTGGAAGTGAAATCTCAAGCAGGTGTAAGGGGATTGCTTCTTTATTGCAGTGGGTATACATGTGAAGATATTGCATCTGTGTTCTCACATTACTCTAGCAGTGTGGGTGCAGTGTTAGCCCTTCCCACATTGCCGAGAGTAACATGCATCATCCTGGCCTACATGAGAACGAACAGCTCAAAATGATGATTATCCCTGTCCATATTGGTTTGGCCTTTCCAAAAAACCACATCTACGCCAACAAAAGGTGAGCCTCGCTCATTTGATCTGTGGCTTCTCACATTTGATCCATTGTTTCTCACATTTTGGGAAAGGAAGAAAAAAGTTGTCTTGACAAAAGAAACTGTAAACGGCCACCGAAGAAACTTATTTTCTCCTTCTTCCAAAATACTAGACCTCAAGGGCATCCGATGAAGCTGATGGACAGGAGGTTCAGGACAGACAAAAGGAAATACTTCTGTACACAATGAGCAATTAAAATGTGGAATTCACTGCTGCAGGCACCCATTTACACCTTTCCTGGGTTGTTGTTGTTGTTTAGAAAGTGGGCAAAGCCAAATAGGGCTTTTGCCCAGCAGGGCTTCTGATTGGCCACTGGAGATCTGATTGACTGTGCGATTAAAAGGCATCCTGTTAAACACAGCTTCTGCCCCAAACGTTTAAGAGTTGCCATTAAGGGTTGTGCACAGTCTTGCTCCCTAATATTTTGTGGTTGGTTCCACCTCTTGAAGAGATTGGATTTATACCCCGCCCTTCACTTGGAGTCTCAGAGCGGCTTACAAACTCCTTTCCCTTCCCCTCCCCACAACAGACACCCTGTGAGGTGGGTGGGGCTGAGAGAGCTCTGACACAAACTGCTCTTTTTCAAGGACAGCTGTGCCAGAGCTTGTGACTGACCCAAGGTCACATCAGCAGGTGCAAGTGGAGGAGTGGGGAGTCAAACCCAGTTCTCCCAGATTAGAGTCCGCACACTTAACCACACTGGCTTGACCCAGCCATCTTCTGCTTGGCTACGTCTCCTCTGACAGTCATTCAGTTGTTGCACCGACAATCCTGTGTCAGAATCCCAGAAGTGCCTGCAGGCTCAAAAAGGTTGGGGGCTCCTCTACTAGAGATATTTCTCCCATCGAGAAAGACCTTTGCTGTTCTAGAATTGCACATGTACAGGACCTCAGCATATCTGGGCAGTTTTACCCACTGGCTATGCCCTTCATTGGTGGCTTTCTGAACATTTCAGCTTGTTATGATACCACCACCCTTTACGTGCTGATAAAGGTTTGTTATAGAGCCTCGTTTATTAAAAAAGATTACCCTTAAATGCATGTAATCAGCTTATCTCCTCTCGGTACCATGTTAATCATGTTAGTGTCTCACTTTCTATGAGCAAGAGATGAACAGTGTTTCTCCTGCTGGATTCTGCACACACCCCACAACAATGCTTCCCTGCAGTGATTTTTATCTTCTACTCTGATAGTCACCCAGGGCCCCATCTGTGTATAGCTAAAGGAGGAGGCTAAAGGGATTTCTCAGCAAACTTGGGACATTCCCCGAGTATGCAGAAAAATCTGAAATGTTTTTTATTAAAAAAAAATACACAGGGGGTTTAAATCTCCTGAAAAGTATGAAAACGCATCCTTTGTGCTTACACAGAGAACATTCTTTTATTCTCACCTCAGTGTGCTAGAGCCTGAGAGCCACAGCAGGCCTGGTGATGACATGGCAGTGGCGAACTCGCCAGGCAGTGGCTGCCAAAGAGCCCAGGGGGCACGCGGCACAGTGGCTGCTGCAGAGTCCAGGGGGCGCGGCTGCAATGAAGCATCCCGGGTGTTGTGCTGGACCAGGCAGCAGCTTCCAGAGAGCCCAGGGGCTGCACTCGGCCTGGTGGCAGCTGCTGGAAAGCTCAGGGTCTGCAGCAGCAACAAAGCAGCCCAGGGACCACACTGGGCATGACGGCAGGTGCTGGATAGCCCAGGAGCTGTGTCGGGCTCGGTGAGAGAGTGGGAGGGGGGGGGAATGGGATTTCTTTCCCGCAAGTCTCGCGGAGCTCCACTTGTATATTCCATTGTTCTCTTTTATATTGCAAGTAACTCAGCATACCTACAGCCATCATAGCATTTACAGAACTTGCTACCTTGCAGATTTGAGAAATGGGGCTGAACATCTGGCGCCACTGAAGCCAATGGAAACTGTGGGTATCAAAAACTCAGGAAATACTCAGCCAAGCCATATTATCAAACTGCCATGTGGTCATGACCTACTGTGAGAGGTTAACAGCCAACCGCATGCATGCCGTGCAGACATGTACATACATCAAAGATAAGTGCCTAAATACATGCAAGCATGTAAAAAAAAAAGATGCCCATCATGTAAATGTATTTATTGAAGACATTCATTAACTGCCTTTCTTCCTTGTGGAGCTCAAGGCAGTTTACGATATCGATTAAAAAAACACAAAAATTTCAAGTTATAATTTCGGATTGCTAATAAATTAATCAAATACTGTCATGAATAAAACTGTCTTCAGCTGCTTCCTAAAGATCAAAAGTGAGGGGCCAGGTGCACCTCCCTGGGGAGGTTGTTCCATAATTGTGGGGCTACCACTGAAAAGGCCCTCCCTTGTGTATCCACCAAATGAGCTTCTTTGATTGATTGGACAGTCGAGAGGGCTTCACCCTGTGATCTTAATTCCCGATCAGGATAAATGCAGGCAGGGGTCATTTCGTAGAGAAAGAGGTGCAGGAGCTCATTAGCATAACTCATTAGTATAACTTATTTGCATATGCCATACCCCCTGACATCACTGGAAGTGTGTCAGAAGGCAACACCCACTGCTCAGGCTCCACTGGACTGTTTTAGATTGCTAGTTATTGGGGGGGAATGCAGATCTGTCCTCACAGAGGAGGGAGAGCTTGTACCTGAATAAAACTTGGTCTTAAAAATGCCACTGGACTGTTTTGGATGGGACGGGGGCGGCGGGGGGAGTTCTGCAACTTACCTGGCTGCTTCTTGCTCTGACTGAGGGCTGCTGGGAGCAGGGGGTGGGGCTTGTTGCATGTGCTTGCCCCCTGGGCTCTTTACTGCCGGAGCTCTGCTCCTGTGCGCTCCTGCAGGAAATGACCCCTGGATGCAGGTGGATGCGAAACCTAACCACAAATACTGGTTAACTAAATGTATGCAGCGTTTAGAATGTCTTGCTAGATGAGGTTAGGGGCATAGGAAAGGCCTATGATCTACATTGCTTGTGCATTAGCCCACAGGCGGATGACAGCCATGTTAAATCTCTGACAGATACTATCCTCACTCAGTTGGAAAATTCCTGGAGATTTTGGTGGTGGAGCTTGGGGAGGGCTGGGTTTGTGGAAGGGAGAGACCTCAGCAGAGCTTAATGGCACAGACTACAACCTCCATAGTGGCCATTTTCTCCAGAGGAATGGATGTCTGTAGTCTGGACATCAGCTATAATTCCAGGAGATCTCAAGGCACCCTCTGGATATTGGCCACCCTAGGTCTCCTGCTGCCAACTGGTGCAGCAGTGGTAGAAATTGGGGGGAGGGATTGGGGGGGGGGACAGGAGTTGTTCAGCATGGCATGATACCTCAACATCACTTCCAGACAAATAACTGGGAGTTAAGTCACATATTGCAGTGACAATCTAGCAACCTTCCCCCAAAGTAGGGTTAAACCATAGAGTTTGAGAGGATTGCTAGAGCATCACTGCGACATCATTGCAAGAACATCTGTTATGTGACAAGTTCTAAAGGTTTTTTCTTACCTTGTAGTTCTCTCTGCTTTCAGGTTCTGTGATGACATATAGCAGCCCCTGGCAATTCTGGAAGGAGGCAGGCAGACAGGCAGGCAGGCAGGCAGGCATGGACCTCTCTCTCTTTGCCCTCCTTTGGCAAGCAGGCATTTGCATACACACATCCTCCAAGGGAGGAATGGTCCTATACAAAGGGATTATGAGAATTCAGTTAACATCTCTGCAGTACGTCATCCTTTGCAAACAGCAGAATGCAATAGAAACACAAATAATACTGTCACTTCTACTGAGTGCAGGGAAATTAATTATCCTCAGTCCTTTTATGTCACATTTGATTAACCTGGGTCCTTGCGGTAGCCTTTTAGCCACGAACTTCTCATCTTTATTTTTTCTTACTGAGTTGTGCCTTTATTTTTAAGACTTCGCACCAACTATCTTTTTTAACTGTCTTTTTCATGCATGTTTTGTGATGTCAGATAGAGATCAGTTGAGTGAAGATGTTTTATTGCTCCGATGTAAGCTTTTGTCAAGAGATAATTAAGTAGATTGGAAAACCTCCTCTGTTATTCAGATCACACCCTCATTGCAGCCATTATATAATTTAGTTTTGTCAATTTCAATATGTTTCTATTACCCCAGCGAAAGGAAACGCTGCATGAACTGCCAGACTTGAAAAGTAACACGGAGATCATTTTTCTTCTTATTGTTAAACAAAGCCTTGTGTTGGGTACCATGCCAGAAAAGTTGCCTGAAATGGCTAAAATGCTAATAATGATCTGCAGTCATGCCTGAGCATTTGCTTCGCATGCAGAAGGTCCCAAGTTCAATCCCCAGTGTTTTGTAGGCGATGTGAGAGACCCTGGAGAGCAGCTAGATCTGTGTGCCATTTCAAAACCTGCTTCCATTTCACATAGAGATGGTAGCTTCACACAAGAAGTGTCAGGAGGGTATCTGAAGAAGTGCACGTGCACTCGAAAGCTTCCACCCAAAATTGCACTTTGTTGCTCTTTCCTTTCATTTCCTTTCATTTATTAGCTTCATTGACCAGAGGTCTTAAGCCAAATGTACAAACAGCTACTATAAAACACATATCTACATACTAATAGCCAAGGGTCCCCTCTCGGTGCGGATACTTATTTCCGCAGATTGGAACCGCATGGAGGAAAAAGAGATTATCCTGCACACGTGAGTTACTTCCCAGGTGTGCAGAAAAATCTAAAAACTTTAAAATATAGAGGGGGGAGTTAAAAAACAGGCCTCACTTTGGAGGGGAAGGGGGGGGAATAAACTGAATATTGGGGGAAAGCCGACAGGAGATGAAAAGTCTCTGGTTCGGGTTGGCTCATCTGAGAGAGGTGAGGGGGTACCGGTTGCTTTTCTACAGGGAGGTGGATTGAAATTGTCCACAGAGGCCATGGCTGGTGACATGGACTGCCGGACAACGACTCGAGATAGCAAGAGGAAGGATGCAGGCTTAACTTGTAAGGGAAATTACAGCTGTTTCTATACAAATGCTAGAAGTGTCCGAGGTAAAATCGGGGAGTTGGAGTGCTTGGTGTCGGAGGGAAAAATAGACATTGTGGGTATTTCTGAAACTTGGTGGGATGAGGAAAATCAGTGGGACACAGTGATTCCCGGTTATATATTATATCGGAAGGATAGGGGGGGAAGGGTTGGAGGTGGGGTAGCTCTGTATGTCAGAGAGGGTATAAAGTCTAGAAAGATTGAGAGGCTAAGTGAATTGGATTCGCTTCTGGAAGTTCTATGGGTTGAAATAGGGGGGCCAAAAGGAAACTTAACACTGGGAGTTTGTTATCGCCCACCAGATCAAAAGATAGAGGAGGATTATAAAATGATGAATGCCTTAAAGATAGCAACTAGACAAAAACACTGTGTAATAATAGGTGATTTTAACTACCCACACATTGATTGGGTCAATATGTGTTCTAGTCGGGAAAAAGAGATTGAGTTTCTAGACACTCTAAATGACTGTGCTATGGAGCAGATGGTCACGGAACCTACCAGGGGAGAGGCGATCCTTGATTTGGTCCTAAGTAACACTCAAGACCTGGTGAGAGATGTAAAAGTGATTGCACCGCTTGGAAACAGTGATCATAATGTTGTTGAGTTCATCATTTGTACAAATAGAGAATTGGCCAAAAAGACTCACACAACCATTTTTAACTTTAAAAGGGGTAATTTCTCTGATATGAGGGGACACGTGGGGAGGAAACTGAAAGGAAAAGTAGAAAGGGTCAAAACAATTGGGGAAGCTTGGGATCTATTTAAAACTACGATCCTAGAAGCTCAAAAAATATATATTCCGCAGGTTAGGAAAGGCACAAACAGGTATAGGAAAAAGCCTGCATGGTTAACAAACAGAGTAATGGAGGCTGTAAAAAGTAAAAAGAATTCCTTTAAGCAGTGGAAAGCTAGTCACAGTGAGGCTGATAAAACGGAACACAGGCTATGGCAAATAAAATGCAAGTCTGAGGTCAGGCAGGCAAAAAGGGAATATGAGGAGCATATAGCAAAAAACGTAAAAACCAACAATAAAACTTTCTTCAAATACATTAGAAACAGGAAACCAGCCAGGGAGGCAGTGGGGCCCTTGGACGACCAAGGGGTAAAAGGAGTATTGAAGGATGATAGGGAAATGGCTGAGAAGCTAAATGCATTTTTTGCCTCCGTCTTCACTGTGGAAGATGAGAAGTGCTTGCCCACTCCAGAACCACTGATTTCAGGAGGGGTGTTGGAAGACCTGAGTCAGATTGAGGTGATGAGAGAGGAGGTCCTAAAACTGATAGACAACTTAAAAACTGAAAAATCACCAGGCCCAGATGGCATACATCCGAGAGTTCTGAAAGAACTCAAATGTGAACTTGTAGATCTCCTGACAAAGATATGTAATCTTTCCTTAAAATCTGCCTCCATTCCTGAGGATTGGAAGGTAGCTAATGTCACTCCCATCTTTAAAAAGGGTTCCAGAGGAGATCCGGGAAATTACAGGCCAGTCAGTCTGACGTCGATACCGGGTAAATTGGTGGAAACCATTATTAAGGAAAGAATTAGTAGGCACATAGATGAACAAAACCTATTGAGGCAGACTCAGCACGGTTTCTGTAAGGGAAGATCTTGTCTCACTAACCTGTTAGTGTTCTTTGAGGGGGTGAACAAACATGTGGACAAGGGGGATCCAATAGATATTATTTACCTTGACTTCCAGAAAGCTTTTGATAAAGTTCCTCATCAAAGGCTCCTAAGTAAGCTCAAAAATCATGGGATAGAAGGACAAGTCCTTTTATGGATCAAAAACTGGCTAGTTCATAGAAAACAGAGAGTGAGTGTAGGTGGGCAATTTTCTCAGTGGAGGGTGGTAAGCAGTGGGGTACCGCAGGGATCAGTACTTGGTCCACTGCTTTTTAACTTGTTCATTAATGATTTGGAGATGGGAGTAAGCAGTGAAGTGGCTAAATTTGCGGATGATACAAAGTTGTTCAGGGTGGTGAAAACCAGTGAGGATTGTGAGGCACTCCAAGGGGATCTGTCAAGGATGGGCGAGTGGGCGTCAACATGGCAAATGGGGTTCAATGTGGCCAAGTGCAAGGTGATGCACATTGGAGCCAAAAATCCTAAATATAAATACACATTGATGGGGTCTGAACTGGCAGAGACTGAGCAAGAGAGAGATCTTGGAGTTGTAGTGGATAACTCACTGAAAATGTCGAGACAGTGTGTGACTGCAATAAAGAAGGCCAATGCTATGCTGGGGATTATTAGGAAGGGTATTGAAAACAGATCAGCCAATATAATAATGCCCCTATATAAATCAATGGTGAGACCTCATTTGGAATACTGTGTGCAGTTCTGGTCACCACACCTTAAAAAGGATATTATAGCTTTGGAAAAAGTGCAGAAAAGGGCAACTCGAATGATAAAAGGGTTGGAACACTTTCCCTATGAGGAAAGGTTAAAGCGCTTAGGGCTCTTTAGCTTGGAGAAAAGACGACTGAGGGGTGACATGATCGAGGTTTATAAGATTATGCATGGGAAAGAGCAGGTAAAGAAAGAGGTACTTTTCTCCCTTTCTCACAATACAAGAACTCGTGGGCACTCCATGAAACTGCAGAGCGGTCGGGTTAGAACGGATAAAAGGAAGTACTTCTTCACCCAAAGAGTGATTAACACATGGAATTCACTGCCACAGGAAGTGGTGGGTGCTACAAGCATGGACGGCTTCAAAAGGGAATTAGATAAGCATATGGAGCAGAGGTCCATCAGTGGCTATTAGCCACAAGGTATAGCTAGGGGCTCTGGGGCAAGTGATGCTCTGTCTTCTTGGTGCTTGGGGGGGGGTCAACAGTGGGAGGGCTTCTAATGTCCTGGCCCCACTGCTGGACCTCCTGATGGCACTGGTATTTCTGGCCACTGTGTGACACAGAGTGTTGGACTGGATGGGCCTTTGGTCTGATCCAACATTGGCGTCTCTTATGTTCTTATGTTCTTATGTGTTGTTCTGATAGCATTGAGTCCTCCTCATGGCCATGCCCCCTCCACCGACCGTTCAAGCCTCCAACAGACAACGTTCCGATTTAAAGCAAACTGCAGTAGCTCTCAGCTTTCTTCACTGGGCAGCTCCTTCCACTTTGCAAGAAGGAAGCGCACATACACCCCACCCCACCCCCGGGGAAACTGGAGCAGGTGAGAGAAGTTCCTCTCCCCCCACCTCCTCCCAGCTAATTAAGTTTTAGGTTTACTGATAGAAAAGGGAAAAAACAGAGTGGGCAGGGAGGAAAACCTTTTTTTTTTTCCAGAGAATGCAAGAGTGTGAGTTTGTGCCAAACTTCCTTCTCAGATACTAGATGCTAGAGCCAGCAAGCTTTTTTATCACCCTTTGCAAAGAAGTCTGGAGCAGAAGGATTTTGCCCAGAGGTGGGTCAGCCTTACCAGTTCTTTCCCTGCACTGGAATGCCAATAGAGTGAAAATGGCAGAGGCTTCAAATGTAGCTCCCCCTCCCAGCGACACTGCTCTTTGATGCCTGATCCTGACCAAAGTGGTATTGATAAATCAGTTGTAATGTTGAGTTACAGTAGTTTAGTCATGGGAATGCTATTAAAACTGCAGAGCTCTGATAACAATGATTACTTTTAAACTGTGGGGTTTCTCTGGACTGCAGTCACCAGTGTTCCCTCTAAGCTGAGGTAGTGTGAGCTAGCTACAGCTTTTTAGCCTCCAGCTCACAGATTTTTGTCCTAGCTCAGGGAGTCACAACACATTACGCAACATTTTGTTGTGGGTCCCCTCTTGTATATATCTAATAGCCAAGGCGCCCCCTGAATACGGATATCTAAATCCGCACATCGGGGGCACCTGGGGGGCAGGGAGATTTTCCTGCACATTTGGGGCAATCCCCAGATGTGCAGAAAAATCTAAAAACTGTAAAAAAACTATAGGGGGGATACTTAAATCCCCCCAAAAGTAAAGGAGTGTTCCCTGCGCATGCGCAGGGAATGCTCTGAGAAGCCTTCGCCACTGCCACTAGAGGGGGGAGGAGGCAGGAGGAGGGGGGAGAAGGCTTGGCAGGCTGGTGGGTCGCTCAGGCCTCACCACCGCCACGGGGGTGGGGAGAGAGAAAGGTTGGTGGGCTCGACGGCTGGCAGCCGTGCGGGCCTAGTTATTGGATATTATGGAAATTAGTTTTAGAATTTTAAAATTTATATACATAAAACTACCTAAAGCATTTCAAACTCATTTTAAAAATAGCACTATTGATAGATATTTTGCCACCAAGCAAGTTGTTTCAGGGTCCTCATCTGCTAGTGGTATGGTTATCAGCCAAGGTTCCATAGGAAGATGATGTCCATGTAAAATTGGAGTAATCCAACAGGATCTGAGGCGAATCCACTGGTGGCAGAATAACATGAGATGATATAAGGTCTCTATTGCACCTGATCCACAATTGCACAATCTATTTGAATACTGTTTTTTAGCAAAACGGTCTCTTAGCTCTGCATGAAGCAAGCATGAAGACATATCTAAATCAAGGGGATGTAAGGAAGCTCATATATGCGGGAATTTTCTTAGGTGGCACAATTCCTAAGGCAGAGTTAGAGCATACTTGCCTAGCCCAAATTGAAGTGCTGACACTTTGTTAGTCTTAAAGGAACCTCTGGACTCAAACTTTGTTCTGTCACTTGAGACCAACATTATTAGAAAACATTTTTCTTGCATTTTCAAGTGGTGTGAAGTGTTACTTTGGATCGGCAGAAACATATCCATGCACTTTTAACAAAGGAGGGGGGGAGTATTTCAAGAGGGGTTCACAATTCTCAGCAGTCCAGGAGACATTCTAAGAAATGTAGTGGATTAAATCTTAAAAATTGCATTCTATTTATTTTTGTATTACACAAAATGGCCTCAAAGGTTGGAATCATGCATATTTTTTATTCTTATTTATTTACTTCCTTTATACTTGGACTTCCTCCCCGATGGGGACTCAAAGTGGCTTCCATCATTCTCTTCTTCTCCAGTTTCTCCTCCCAACAGCAACCCTGTGAGGCTGAGAGCATGTGACTGGCCCAAGGTCCCAGATCCAAGTGTACTGCTCTAACCACTACACCATACTGGCTTTCCAATAATTATATGCTTTAGACTTTTTAATAAAGATACTTGTTCTCATATCAAGGCAGGGTGCTTGAAAGCCTACCCCACACTCACACATTGTTGAAATCTCTGCTGGGGCACACACAATTAATTTACCATGCAAAAGATTTTCTTCCTCTGTATCTCTGCTTTTCTTTCAAGATATGTTAGTCCAGGATAATTGCTCTACAGTCAGTTACGAATGGATTAAAATTAACTTTGCCTGCTGCACAAACTGTAGCATGTGTAAACTCCAGGTGTGATGCCCATCTGGTTGACCTGTTCACAAATGACATTAAATGCAAGCACAATCTGGGTTTAGTGCACACTTGACTCTTCTTTATATGTGCTTTGAGTAACCCTCTCATTATGTAAGACATGTGTACAGCTGAACATGTGATTGAAACCTCAGAGGCATCCAGTACTAGTCTCCTGTTTCATTTACAAAGTGAATTGTCATGATCTGGGCTGTGCCACCAGAGGCCTACTAGGCCCAGGGAGCCTGGCTAGCAGTAGGTAAGGCTGGGCCTACAACTCTCAGAAGCCCCTGAGAGGTTTTGGAGCCAAATATAGGGAAGAAGAGGGCTGGGGAACAAAAGGGCTGGTGCCAGAGCAGAAGCTGTTCTTTCTTCCAGAGGGCAGAGCCAGAAGGAAGGCTGCTGCAGAAAGAAACCCTCATCCTGAGGGAAGGATGAGTAGTCTAGTATCAAATAGTGAGCTAGGGACAGTATATATTTAGACGCGTTAGGGCATTTGATTTCTTTTCTTTTCACCCACTTACTGTTATTATTCTGCACCTTGTTGTTTGACCTCCTATAAAATAAACCTTTTCCTTGTTTCACTCTGCCTGGTCCTCACGCCTGTTATTCGGCCTAAAGGGAGGTCTGAAGGTCTTGGGAGGGTGCTCTGGGCCTTCTCAAGAGAACCTAAATCCAGAGTGGTGGCAGTGTCAGATGACACCCCACCTGAGCCGTGACATGGTGGCAGTGGTGGGATGGACTAATTTTGGACCCTGGTGAGGCAGAGTGCCATTTGGCCTTGGCAGAGGGATTTTTTTTTCTTTTTTTGCTTTTGAGCTTAAGGAAGCCCCATTGTTTGAAGGTTCTTGCAAGACCAAGTAAGGGTCTGGTAAGGTGTGGTGAAAAGGTTTTCTTTACATTCTAGCTGTCGGGTCAACTGGATAGTGAGGCAGAGTTAGATAGTGCATGTTCCTCCGATCTGGGAAAGAAAAATCAGAGGAT
Organism: Gekko japonicus; assembly: GCF_001447785.1. Taxonomy (NCBI): domain Eukaryota; kingdom Metazoa; phylum Chordata; class Lepidosauria; order Squamata; family Gekkonidae; genus Gekko; species Gekko japonicus. The sequence continues at coordinate 186,364 of NW_015160256.1, forward strand.
ACGCCTGTTGCCAGAAGCATGACCAGAGCAGGGGCTGCTGATCAGATATCTCAGGAGAAAGCAGACAGAGAGATGGCAACCCCAAGTGAAGAGACCTTGCATCTCCAGCTGCAACTTAAGCAGGCAGAGCTGGAGTTAGAGAAAGTAAGGCTGCAGAAAGAGAAAAAGCTGGAAAGGTACAAAATACTGAAGGAAGAGAGAGAGAAGGCAGCCCAGAGAGAACTGGTGAGAATGAGGATGGTGCACAAGCTGAAAATGGCAAAGTTGAGAAAAGAGCCACCTTCACTTCCTCCAGATGCTGATATACAAGGGGATAGAAGGAAGTATCCTCTGTATATGAAGGCTGGAGTGGATCGTGGAAGGTAGCTATGCACGATTACACCCCGGTAGCCATGTTTAGCAGAGCAGATGACTGTGGAACCCAGAGTCCATGAACCTGAGATGGCAGAAAAGAGAGTCAATCCAGAGAAAGATGTCTACCTGCAGTTCTTACAGGACTTTGAAGATATTCCTGAGCAACCCAGCTGACAAATTGATGTCTCTCGATGTCTACTAGCAGTTCTTAAATGACTTTAAATATGTTTCTGAGGAACCTAGACGGCAAACCGATGTCTGCATTAGGGGTGTTAACCCGTCATCGGTCTGAGAAGCAGCAGCAAGGTGAGCACACCCCGGCAACATCTCTAGACCCTGTTGTAGAGCCAATGGTGGTAGAGTCTCCTCCAGACTGCATTCCAGAAGGATCGAGAAGAGGCCGCCAGTATGGAAGAAGTCCGTATTGTTGATTCCATGATCCCATCTAGTTTGGATGACTTCCCACGCAACTATGCTGCTCAAACCAGTGAACAACAGCATTAGCAACTAGAACCTAACACTACTGGGAAAACTGAATTTCCACAGCCCTTGGAAAGTAGTTACACAGCTGGAGCAGAAAAGCCAAGAGTTGTGAAGCCACCTGAAGAGGAAGCGGAGAACAGTAGGCTGACTTGGGTAAATGACCATCAGAGTGGAGGGAAAGAGAGCCAGTTGCTCCTCAAGACTGAGTTTGCAGTGCCAATACAACATTCCATTAGTGTTAAACATGAAAGTCAACCTGACACCAGCAGGAGAAGAGAATTTGATGAAGGCTCTCTGGAGAGCTTTAGTAGCATGCCAGATTCCATGAATCCTACTACATTGATCTCAAAATGAAGCTCGACCTCATGTCCTAATTGAGCTTTTTCATGAACTTCAGAGGCTCAATTCAGATTCTTTGAGACAAAGAGCACTGTATAGGTTACAGGAGATAGTAGCCAGGCATCCATCTGAAGCCAACACAAAAGCAGAATGTCCAAAACCTCTGAACTCAACGGCATGGTTAAGATCCAATTTAGAACTTACTCCCAGCAAAAGCCTTGCTACTACTGATGATGAGACATTAGAGAAGAGTTTTGACCCCGGAGGACCTGCTATGCATTAACCTGACATTGTGTTCTCTTTAATGTTGATCAGAGTACTGTTTTACTGTTTCTTATTGGGTTTTATATGTTAATGTTGAATGAGTTGAAAGGGCAAACCACAGCCCAAATCTTGTGTGCAGACCGCATCAATGGGGATCCAGGGAAGGATCCCATGATTTGGTCTGGACCCCATGATTTGGTCTTCTGCGTCCACTTCTGCATTGTGCCGCTGCAAAAGTGCAATGTGGGGGGGGGGGGTCAGAAGGCATGTAAATCTAATGAATGAATGAATGAATGAATAAATAAATAATAAATAATAAATGCTTTCTGAGTCAACTTCTGATGGCAACCAGAAGTCAGCTCAGAAAATCAGCAGTGGACTCAGACGGCATTTAAATGCCTTCTGAGCTCCCTCGTGTTGCACTGTGGCAGCGGCACAGTGTAAAAGTGGCATTTAAATGCCTTCTGAGTTGACTTCTGTGTGGCATCGCCACAGCAGGGGTGGGGTGGGGGGTTGCAAAAGCCATTTAAAGGGATGTGTTCCCTTTAAATGACTTTTGTAAACTCCCCATCATGAACCTCACAAACCATGAACTGGTCTGTAAAATGGAAACATTTATGAAAGTTCGTGGTGCATGCATGGTCCATGAAACGCAAGAACCTCCATGAACCTCCATTTTTTTGGTCCATGCCCATCCCTAATATACACATATGTATTTCAAAGACAGGTATCTCATGTTCCTTCTGTTCAAACCGTAGTCAGGGCAGTGGACAACAACATTAAAAACCATACGAAGATAGAAAGTATCATGCTAATATCCAACAACGAAGAAGCAGCCTAAAAAACATGATCTTCAAGGAGGGAAAGCAGTAATTTATCACCATGAGTGGCACATATTAATCTTGACGGGCTTTTCTTTAATTTGGAATAAACCTTAAGGTATCCCTGGTAGCATTTCCTCCTCTACAATTTTCTTTTTGGTTGGTTGGTAAAGATTGGGAAGACTTTTCCATGAGTCATAAAAGAGGTGTTCTAGTAAAGGTGTTCTAGTAAATGCTTCCATCCAATAAAACTTCACTCTCTTGGAAAAGCTCTGCTTGCAAATCATGGTATCCAAATCAGTGTGATTGCAACAGCTATTTAAAGCTCCCCCCCCCTATTCTCCATTGGGAAAATGTTAAGATGGTGAAGATCATGGCATAAGCTAACATTCACCTTCACATAAATTAAAGTCGGTGTAGTATCTTTACAGTAAAATGGCTTTAATTATTTTTTTTTCCTCCAGCTTTGTTGTCTGGATAGCTTAATCCTCATTTCCCAAGCACCTGATTCCACTGAGTAAGTAAACTGAACAGAATGAGAACAGTTGCTGAAGCAGATAATATAGTGAAAAAAAATGCTATTTGCAGGGATTTAAGGCAATGTTGTGTCACCAGACTGAGAGAGCAATTTAGGTGTTTCACTGAAATACTGCTTAATGTAGAGAAGTGCATAAATTTGACACTACCAGTAAAATGTACACATATCATGAGATGCACGGACAGAACAATGCAGTGATAATGCAAATAAATTCTACACACAGAATTAAAAGGAATCTTTGCTGAGAGATTCTTCTCATTTGTGGCTCAGATATGTAGATAACAAAGCATGAAAAAGAAAATAAAACCTGCATGGTCTAAAAAGCAAAATAGATGAGGTGGAGATGGGACTTTTCAAAAGTAAAAGCTGGAGGGGGCTCCGTCAACAGAAACTGTGGCAGGTGAGGCTGTATATTCGACCCCTGCCCTTTGCTGTTTTCCCTATTTAAATCATCTTCTGAAGCTGTTATTACTTCCATGTATTCTCTATATAGCATTTGTTATCTACTTTTGTGTACCCCTATAGTAATTGTGCCTCCCAACAACTCAGTTTATGCTTTTATTAGAAGGGGATGTACATTCCTCACTAACTGTTAATTCCCCTAATGAAGGCTGAGGTCAAACAATGTTTCATCCCACAGGTATTCTGCAAAACTTTGGCACCAATGGAGCCCCATCAAAGTTTGGGAGCCTGATCCCCTGACCCAATCAACTGCGACTCAGGTGCAGGACCTCTGTCTTGGATGGATTTAACTTCAGTCGGCTCTGTCGCAACCATCCAGCCACAGCCTGTAATGCCCTATCCAGATCTCCTGGGGCCGTGTCTGGGTAGCCGTCCATCAGTAGATAGAGCTGGGTGTCATCCACATACTGGTGACATCCCAGCCCATATCTCTGGATAATCTGGACAAGGGGGTGCATATAGATATTAAGGAGCACAAGGGAGAGAATTGCTCCCTGTGGCACACCACATTCCATTGGGTATTGTTGGGATAACTCTCTTCCAAGCACCACCCTCTGTCCATGAACTTGGAGAAAAGAGGTCAGGCACTGCAAGGCAAGCTCTGTATCCCCGCGTCAGTGAGGCAGTGGTTAAAACATCATGGTCATGTTGAAGGTATGTGGTTAAAGAGTTTCGTGGAAGACTCAAAATAAACACACCAAATACGGTTAAGTCAAATGGTGTTTATATAACTATTAACTGGTGAATGATTAAACAATAACTTTGTATATAATAACAGATTAACATAGAGCTAACAACAGTTGTGCTCACAGACAGACCAACTGACAGAGAGTAACTGAATAACTGTCACTCTTAGAATCTCTGTGTATGACCAAGACAGTCGCGACAGCCAATCAGAGTTCAGGCTGCCTCACACAGATGAGACTGACAGAGCCTCTCAGTACACGCCCACATCATATTCGGAAGTGTGTTGAGTAATGTATTGTAATTCTTTGAACATGTTATAACGTTGTACATACGCAGGAACTATTTACAGGATGTGAATGTAATTGGAAAATTAATTGTTCACTGTTTGAAGTGTTAGAATTGTTAAAAATTGAAAAAATAAATTAAAAAAAAAAAAAGCTTGAATCCTCAAGTAGTTTGCAGGCGCAATCTAACTTTATACATGTAAACATTATCTCTGCACCTGTGCCTCTATATTCATATTCTGACAGGTCAACCATCCTGAATGCTGCTGACAGATCAAGAAGTATCAGCAGCGCCATTCCACCTTGATCCAAATGTCTCCAGAGTTCATCTACCAGGGTGACCAACACCATTTCCATCCCATGGGCAGGGTGAAAACTGGACTGGAAGGGGTCCAGAACTTTAGCCTCATCCAAGAAAGCCTGAAGCTGTGTTGCCACTGCCCTCTCTACTACCTTACCCAAGAATGGTAAGTTAGACCCTGGGTGGTCCTTATTAAGGACCGCAGGGTCCAAATAAGATTTTTTGAGGAGAGGGTAGACCACCGCCTCCTTCAATTCCCCTGGGAAGGTCCCCATTGAAAGGGACAGATTGATAATCTCCCGGGGGTGGGTGGGGTGTCAACATCTCATCACCACAGGCTTTGACCAACTACAATGAGCAGGGGTCTAGGAGGCACATGGTAGGCTTCACAGCTGCCAAGATCTTGTCAACTTTGTCCTGGGAGAGCAGACTGAAGTGGTCCAGAAATGGACCTGAAGACGGCCAATGGGCTTCCAGTGTGTGGTCGGACGCTCGTGGTGGAGAGACAAGACTTTATCTGCAAATTAGCTCACAAATGCCTCACAGCCAATAGTCAGTTCCCTAGTGTTTGGCATGCCCTGAGGCAAAGTAGTCAATGGCCAAATAATTCTAAATAATTGGGCCAGGCGAGAGCTTGCAGATGCAATGGAGGTCACATAGAAATGTCTCTTCATGGCCTTCAGTGACATGTCATAGGCTGAATCTACATATGCATTTTAGAATCAGCTTGGTGCCACTGTTATCCCATGTGGTTTAGAACTCCTGCGCCTCTGCTTTCAAGTTAGCATTAGGGGAGCTGTCCACTTTGTCCTTTTTTCAGTTATCTAATCACAATCTATTGTTCATCATTAGATGGCCCCTGGGGGTTAATGGAGTGTTCTGGGACTGGAATGAGAGGCCCCACAGTGGAATGGTAGCCCCTGGGGTTAGCAGGAGTATTCTGGGACTGGAATAACCGGCTCCAGAGTGGAATGACAGCCCAGGGGGTAGGAGAGGTGTCTTGGGACTGTAATGATAGGCCTGGCATTCCAGTTCCAGGACACTCCTCTTACTCCAAGGGGATGCCATTCCACCACTGGGCCTGTCATTCCACTCCCAGAACACTGCTGCTACCCCCAGGGGCTGTCATTCCACTCTGGGGCCAATCATTCCAGTCCCAGAACACATCTTCTTCCCCCAGGGACTGTCATTCTACTCTGTGATCTCTCATTCTAGTCAAAGAACACTCCCGCTACCCCCAGGGGCTATCATTCCACTCCATGGTCCAGTTCCAACACATCCAGTCTCCCATCCACGTCCATACTTGGACTGACCGACAATCTCGGTGCGAACCCCCCTGGGCTGTTATTCCACTTTGGGGCCTGTCATTTCAGTTCCAGAACACTCCTGCTACCCCCAGGGGCTGTCATTCCACTCTGGAGCCTGTCATTCCAGTTTCAGAACACTCCTGCTACCCCCAGGGGCTGTCATTCCACTCTGGAGCCTGTCATTCCAGTTTCAGAACACTCCTGCTACCCCCAGGGGCTGTCATTCCACTCTGGAGCCTGTCATTCCAGTTTCAGAACACTCCTGCTACCCCCAGGGGCTGTCATTCCACTCTGGAGCCTGTCATTCCAGTTTCAGAACACTCCTGCTACCCCCAGGGGCTGAAATTCCACTCCGAAGCCTGTCATTCCATTCCTAGAACACTTCTGTTACTCCTAGAATCTGTCATTCTTACCCCCGTGAACTTAAAAATGAGAAACGCCATGACTACAAGGCAGGAATTGCAATTTTTTTGAGCCAAATGCAAGCTCATACTCGAAAAAGCTGCTGACTGTGCATTGCCCATTCATACTCAGTGATTATAAATTTAATAAACAGATAAATTTCAAATTAAAAAATCTGAGGACTGGTACACAGCGATGAGTAAAAGCAGCCATGCAGGAATCAAACCAACAATGCCCTGATTTACAGGGCAGGAATTTACCCACTGAGCTAAACACAAGGTCTTATGCCTCCTACAGCTTGAAGTACCCCCCCCCCCCGGTAAACTTAAAAATGTCCCATAAAGTGGGGGGGGGGTCAAGAAAATAAATGGTTTGAAAGCGTAAAGATAAGTTTTGGAAGAAGATTTGGGGGCTGGTACATAGCTATGAGGAAATATAGCCAAGCGGGGATAAAATTAGAAACGCCATTTCTGGATTTAAACGTTTTGAGATAAACCGCACCAGTAGTGAATTTTAAAATGTCCAGTCGGTCTGTAAAAGGGGTCAAGAAATAAAAGCTTCCAAACAAAATAAAAATTAAAAAAAATTATTTGGGGGGCTAGCTAGTAAAAAGAGAAGAGAGTATTGTTGGAATCGAACCACGAGTTACCACCTAGTTTTTTGTGCGCAACCTGTTGGAATTATTTAAGAATTAGCAGAGCAACGGCTCAAAAATGTCTGCATTAGGTTGGCAGCGCAATGAAACCAGAAAGGAGGGGTTATAGCAGCAAAGAGCAGCATTCATTTAAACCACTGCAGAGCGGCTATGACAATGGAGTCACTACCAGAGGGCGGGAAACATATGCAGACACTGCTTTTTATACTGGCGCACTGCCAGCATGAAACCAGATGCAAATGTACACAGTTTGTCAGGAAACCGGCAAGAAACACACATGTGGATTCAACCATAGATTCTCATAAATGACCTATAAGTTGTTTATGCAAAAGCCCACCTCTTTGCCAATCTGATCACAAATGGGATGTTTTGAGAACGTTCACTGACTTCGGCATTCAAAAATGATGGACTGGAGGCTGAGAAAACCAATAGCCTAAAAACTATGCCAGAGAGACTAGTTTGCTGTAGTTAGATTTGAGTCTAGGAGCACCTTACAGCCCAATAATATCTTCAGGGTAGAAGCTTTCAAGAGTCAAAGCTCCCTTCATCAAATTTCAGTGGGAATGGAGACCCCCGAGTCCTTACACTTCAGTCAGAAGGTGTGTGTGTGGGGGTATATCAAAGAAGGGACCTAGGGTGCAAAGGCACAATGCACATTGCAATCTGCTTAATTAGAGCAGAGGGGATGTGCACACAGGGCAGAAAATTAGCATCTGTCATGAGATAAGAATCCTGTGCCCCGATTCAGCCCTGGATTGTCCTGAATTGTCCTGAATTTGTGAATGAACTCAAGTTCAGTAATCTCACGTTGTAATCTCCCCTATAACGTCTTTGTTTGAGGACTTCAATACAAAGTGAATTGCTGCAATAGTGCATACAGTTGAAAAAACAGAGACAAAAATCCTGTTAAGCTTCCATGCCGATTTAATTCATTGTTAAATCAGCATGGAAACTGATTGTTGAAAAACAAGCTTCCATGCTGATTTAATTCTTAACAGGATTTTTGTCTCTGTTTTTTCAACTGTATGCAATATTGCAGCAATTCACTTTGTATTGATGTTGTCTTGATTGCTGTGCCCTTTGTTATTGGTTTGTTTGAGGACTGTCACCCTTAGGTCAGCAATGGAATTATGTCATCGTAGCATTTACACAACTGGTGGCAAACGTTACATGCTCCATTTCTTTTGGGAGTGGTAGAGCAAGGCTGGAGAGAATAATTCCTGCTTAAAGTCTGGTGACCTGGGCCAGTTGTGGAAACTCCTTGTCTCCATGGAGAATGGAAGTGTCTGAGGGTTGCCAGCTTCAGGTTGGGTAATTCCTGGAGATTTGAGGGTGGACCCTGGAGATGGCAGAATTGGGGGGTGGGGTGGACCTCAGCAGGGTCTAAAGCCATGGAATCCATGCTCTAAAGCAGCCATTTCCTCCAGACTGACTCTGTTGTCTGGAGATCAGTTGTCATTCCAGGAGGTCTCCAGGTTCCAGCTGGAGGCTGGCAACCCTACTGGGCCATTCTGCCAGAAAGCACGGGGAATTATTTAATAATAGCTGCATTTTTAATGACTTCTATCTTTTTTGTTACTGGACTACTACCCCTTTTTTCTGTAGAATATAGATAACTAAAAGCAGTTAAAAATTTAACATAGCACGACAGATTTATTTCTGTCTTGCACTGAGAGAGATAATTTTCTCTTTACACACAACTGTCTCCCCCCCAAAGTATGTATTTTTCAGTATTATTTGTGCATGAATAAATTAGCATTATAGGCATAAATGATGTATCTCACATCCATAATCTGTGTATAAAATCTCTACAACACAACATGCTTAATATCTTGTGAGGTGTGGTGGGTTGGGCTGAGATTGCTTTTCTTGCTTCCAGTTTACCCATCTGTGCTCTCTTGGTGCTGATCCACAGGGGATCCTGGTAACTTCAATAGCAGAGCTGTTAATTATGTCCAACTAGGGGGGAATATTAACAAATGAAGACCAGTTTCAGAGAGTTGCTGTGCTGGTCTGCAATAGAACAGCTAGATCCGAGACAAGGAGCACCTTAGAGACTACGAAGACTTTGAGGGTACAAGCTTTCAAGAGCTAAAGATCCCCTCGTGTCTAATGGAGTTTTGACAGGAAGAAGACGAAGAAGAGGAGGAGGAGGAGGAGGAGGAGGAGGAGGA